>NC_090746.1:20631122-20633622 GCF_036898095.1 Palaemon carinicauda
ATTCAAGCTCAAAAGTTCATGCAAAATCCCATTCCAGTCTGCTTGGGATTTCATATAAATTTTACAAGAGTATGATATATCAGGGACAGGCTGCTCAGTCTTCATTACTAATAAAATCAAGGCATGATCAGATGTCCCTACTGGAGAACCGACCTTACTAGTTATAACGCCAGACCTGTGAGTAGCTTCCTTTATGATTTGCTCACAGCCTGATTCAGAGGCAAAGTCTAAAGCTCTTCAGCCATGGCGATCGGTAGGAGAGATAGAACTTAACCACTCCCTATGGTGAGCATTAAAATCACCAACAAAGACAAAAGAAGCCTCTCTATCATCATCTTGTATCTTAGCCATAACGGTAAGAAGACAATCGAAGATATAATCATCCATGTCTGGATTCCTGTAGATCGAACACAAATAAAAGTTATGCCTGCCACAAACTTTTATTACCTGAATCTCGTGACATCCACCTTGATAGCAGGACTTATGAGAAGCAGGGTACTCAGTCCTAATATACACTGCCATTCCCCTGGCCCTAGGGATGGCATCATGTTTGAACATTATTGGCTTCTTAAAACCAGTTATAAGGAGCTCAGATGAGTGCCTCAAATTAGAAACCAAAGTTTTTGAGCACAAAAGAATATCATACTGTCTGGACGCAACTGTAAGGTCTTGGATATTTGCATAAAGACCACGAATATTGCAATACAGAAGACGACATTGACGAAATCTAGGATGTACTGGTCCCGGATTTCGCTCAATGTCTCCAGACAGCATAAGAATTAATATAAATAAAAAAGAGACATCATACTTAAAAACTAGATTAAAAGGAATTATAACAAAAACAATATGTACAGAATTATAAATAAAGTGATTGATGAAACCCATAGACTATTGTAAAAAGTCGGAAAAACTGGTCAACATAGAGGAGCCAATACACCATGCAAGGCTAAATACCCTCCAGGATAGCCACTTCAACTGAAGGGAGGACAGTAAGGATGGTTTTGAAAAGAAAAAGAATCGGAAAAGGAAAAGACAACCTCTCAATAAACTGCCAGGCATCCATGGCAATTCTATTAAGCCTGCCCAACACACCATTTAAAAAAAAAAAAAAAAACACAAGAGGAAGAAAATAATAATAGTGATGATGATGATAATAATAATAATAATAATAATAATAATAATAATAATAATAATAATAATAATAAGATAGAATAGTGTGCCCGAGTGTACCCTTAAGCAAGAGAACTCTAACCCAAGATAGTGGAAGACCATGGTACAGAGGCTATGGCACTACTCAAGACTAGAGAACAATGGCTTAATTTTGGAGTGCCCTTCCACTAGAAAAGCTGCTTACCATATCTAAAGAGTCTCTTCTACCCTTACCAAGAGGATGTCAGTGAGGCGATGCAAGGCACGGACATCCACCAGGAGGAAAGGATGTCTGAAGTGTCCACAGACACAGAGAAGGATCTCCTTAGGGAAGATCCCGAGGAAGAGTCTACTCTACCTCCCGGAGGAGAAGACAACGTTGATTCGTCGGAAGTGGAGGAGTCTCTTCCACCCGTGCCGGCACCAGAGCCGACACCATCTACATCTTCGGCTCCTACCCCTCCATTGGACGCCATGGGCCCGGAAGTTTTGGCTCATAATACCACTCTGATGGAGAACCTTCATAAAGAGAGCGAAGCACGAGAAGTGAAGCTCACAAGAGAGCTCCGTGAAGTGACATTGACCGCCGCCTCCCGAGGGTCTTACAAGCAACCCAGAGTTCAAGACCTGCCATCCTGCTCCGAGACCAATCCCTGGAAGTACGCGGAGTACATGCCGATTACCAACGGCAAGCTCTACATCTCAGAGCAGATGGGAGCCGTTCCCCTAGACGACATTCAGTTCTGGCCGAGCTTTAATGCCTACCCTGACTGCTTCATTCAACTGAAGCATGAGCTAGCGTCAAAGGAAGGGACGGAACCAAAGGAGGTCATGACTTTCGACCACAACAAGGCACAGGCTCTCGTGTCGAGCATCTTGAAGAAGGCGGGTTATACCGACTCGAAAGTTTCTGCATTGACCAAGAAACACACTAGCTTTCTTGCTCCTGCTTCCAGAGCCTTCCCCTTTACGTCGAAGGTGTTCCAGACTGTTGCCATGGCAGTTGAGGCAGGCAAACCATGCCCTACACTAGAGGAGTGTAGGCTTTTGTCGTTAGCCCTGCCCATGGATGAGAAGGAATGGAAGGAGGTCCACCTAACCTTCTCGGTAGGAAAGCTAGATGCAGATATCGCGGGACGGCAGTTCAGCGAGAATCTCCCTAAGCTGTCGGACTTTCTCTTGCGAAGGGAGCAAGAGACGAAAGAGAGGCTTGCCGCCTCCCTGTCCCTCCAGAACTGCATTGAGATGTATGCAGGCCACAACAGCACCCCAGACATGCTCACGGTCCTGGCCAAGATGCATATGGCCACATGTACACCTTCATGAAGGCTAGGAAAGCCTGTAGGGAGGT
>NC_090746.1:20646122-20678622 GCF_036898095.1 Palaemon carinicauda
TTTCCCGGGCAATAGGGCTCTTCTTTCCAACACCTTTTTCACTCCATCAGTCCAGCCCTTTTTAGGTCTTCCTCTAAACATCCATATCGTATCCTATCGTCATCATTGAAAACGGTATTACGACGTATTTACCGTGTGTGGTGTTAGTGCTAAATAATTTTGCTCTAATTTACACCTACCCGAGTTTTTCTGCCTGAACTACAATCTTATCTACATCTTCGTTCATCTTTTTTTTTGGGGGTGGGGGGCGTGAAGGGTTATCCCCTACTACTTCGGTAATACAGCTTTTCTCGTTAACTGTTCCACACACCTTCTCAACACGTATCCCAATCATTTTCTTAGTCATTTATTTTCCAGCAATAGCCTCCACCACACCTCGTGGATACCATTTCGTCATTCGTAATTCTGTATTTCCAAGATATAAATTATGCAACTTATGGTCCTCCATTTTCTCCTCAATTAAAAATATAGCCATGGAGGCATCGCCTGTATTTGGCTCGGACAATAATTTACGTAAAATCTCTCTCTCTCTCTCTCTCTCTCTCTCTCTCTCTCTCTCTCTCTCTCTCTCTCTCTCTCTCCCTTTAACATGATATACTGGGAAAAGCATTACTGTCACTCGCACACACCAGAACATTTTAAGTTTCTCTTCATTAGTCAATCACTTGGTCATACTGACCCGACCATAATTAAGCATCCTACGCGTAATTCCAGCATCTCGCATTTTATCCCATACGTTCATATTAATTGCAATCCTTGAATCTCCTAAATTCCATCTTAATGTTATTAGCAGTCATTTCCACGAGCATTCTCGACCTTGCCCCTGCACCGCCCATTCCGTTCTTGAATCATTTGTCTTTTGTTCTCTATTGAAAGTTTTATATATATATATATATATATATATATATATATATATATATATATATATATATGTATGTATATGTAAATCATTTAAATTATATACTCATAACCAGTATGTGTGTGTATATATATATATATATATATATATATATATATATATATATATATATATATATATGTATATATATATATATATATATATATGTATATTATATATATATGTATATTTATATATATATATATATATATGTATATTATATATATATATAATATATATATATATGTATATATATATATATATATATATATATATATATATATATATATATATATATATATTGGTTACGTGTGTATAATTCAAATGATATACGTATGTATAGTCTATATATAAAAGGTAATCTTTATGTACATGTATATATGCTTGTCTATGATTGGTTTGTTTTAGTAAAGAATAATGGAAGTTAAGTATCAATACTTGTTGAAGTATCAGTACTTATTGAACTTGATTTGATACAAGGTCTATAGTTTACTTTATAGACCTTGAGTTGATATACCATGACTTAAATGCCGTTACGGCCATATGTAGGTTACTTACAGTGTCCGGTGAGAGAGGAATAATTTCATTCTTGATATGAATTCGATATAAATTTCCAGTCCTGATTTTCTCCATAATATGTTTCTAGACGACGAGGATTGCTTCGAACTATTATTCCCAGGTAAAATCTGTGTAAACTGCGGTATAGAAGGAGGGAGATTTTGATATATGAAGGAAAACACTCTTTTTTATTTATAGACATACTTTATTTATGTGAAATTAATACGGTGGTCTTGATATATGAAAGTTTTTTTTTATATGTACGGGATAAAGAGAAATTCCTCTTGATTGAAAAGTAGAAGAATATAGAGGATTCAAAATAACATTGAAAGAATGCATAAGTTTGCTGTCTAGAATTGAAAGCACATTTCTTCTTGAAAGGTTGAGGGTATTGTAGCTGTTGCAGAAGCTAAGGATAACTTAAAAATAATGTTTTAAACGTTAGACGGGAAGGGAAAGCAGGTAGACGTGACCTCGGGGTAACAAGAAAAACTTCTGGATCCGAAAAAATTTGCATCATCAAATTATTGGCATTTTGTATTGATTCGACCATCGGCACTTTGTTTCCGTTGCTTCTTTGTCTTCTGTGTTCTCCCTTTCCACTAGCATTGATGTTGCTTCTCTATATGCTCTTGTATTCAGCAGGAATATTCAGTTTTTATTTGTTTATTATTATTATTATTATTATTATTACTTGCCAAGCTGCAACCCTAGTTGGAAACGCAGGATGCTATAAGCCCACTGGCCCCAACAAGGAAAATAGTCCTGTGAGTAGTGGAAACAAGGAAAAATAAGATATTTTAAGAATAGTAACATTAAAATAAATGTTTAATATATAAACCATAAAACTTTAATAAAACAAGAGGAAGATAAATTAGATTGAATAGTGTGCCCGAGTGTCCCCTCAAGCAAGAGAACTCTAACCCAAGACAGTGGAAGACCATGGTACAAAGGTTGTGGCACTACCTAAGACTAGAGAACAATGGTTTAATGTTGGAATGTCCTTCTCCTTGAGCAACTGCTTACCATAGCTAGAGTGTCTCTTCTACCCTTACCAAGAGGATAGTAGCCACTGACCAATTACATTCCAGTAGTTAACTCCTTGAGCGAGGTAGAATTGTTTGTTGATCTCATTGTTGTCAAATATAAGAGGACAGAAGAAAAACGCTGTAAAAAATAGGTCAGACTATTCGGTGTATGTGTAGGCAAAGGGAACCGTAACCAGAGAGAATGATCCAATACTTCCCACAGCAATCACATCACTGATTATTTATTTAGTGATATTTATAGAATTCAAAGGCCTTTATCAAACATTTCTTATTACTTGTAAGTTGAATATTAATTGATAACGTATTCATAATTATAAAATGAAGAACATCACGACTAGCTGACTCCTACACTTGAACGATGCGGTTTCATGATAATACTAGAGTTCGTTCGGTCAATGGTAAATATAATTTGGTTAGTGCTCAACCCTTATTCTCCCTGGCATGAGATACCTTGACAGTGAAGGAAATCCCATATACATCTAACTACACTATCTGAGCAAAGCTGTAAAAACCGGAATTTAACGTGATTGATTAATTTTAGATGCATGTTTTTTTTTATAAAGGTGAATGCCTTATTCTTTTCATTATTTATACATTCAAGCCATTTTAGCTTTCTAAAAATTCTAGATGACACTCAAATTGAGCACAATACAAATATAAGAGAAATGGGAAAAGATTATCGACATGGGCTTTAGGTGTCAGTATTGGTGGCTCGCAGTACAGATATCGTGAATGCGCTATCTTCTTTTTAGGCATCTTTTACCACTTCCATGTGTGGTCGATGTTTCAGACTGTTCTCCTCCAACTGGCGCGGTCAAACACGTCATTCTCGGACATTTTTTTTTTTTTGGGGGGGGGGGGGATGAGATCTTTTTAGCCACATTCATCCACCTTCGCTTTGGTCTTCCTGTCTCTCCAGCCAATCACTGTCATCTGCATGAATCTTGCTGTACATCACATGGCCATGCCACTGCAGTCTTCTTTCCGAGGTCTTTCGTTGATATTTCTACGACTTGCATTTTTGCTCTTGTCCATGATTTGGTGCTCACACAAGCACCTGAGCATTTCCATCTCTACTGCATCCAATTCATATCTTTCTAGACCGGAATGTAGACCGTGGGCTTGACCAGCACAAGTGGTTGCTCTATGGTGGCCTTTTAAGTTTAGTTAGGCAGGAAACGGTTAATGACACCTTATTTGGACCTCCGACTGACAGACATTATTATAATGTGTGAATGAGCCCTTCATTGCCAGACACTTAGAGTAGAAGCATACAGATGTACAGTATATATAAGAGTACAAATTAATATTGTCATGGGTTTGTGGAGCTGTTAATGCGTATAATGGCAACGTTGGTGTTAGAGGCGAGGTGAATGCATGTAAAGTTTATTCACCAGATAACGGGGTTATATACAAACAGTCGAGAGCAATAATGTCAACAAAAAATTAAACTATAAATCATGCGATGGCAAGCTTAAACAGGGTTTTTTTCTAAAATCCGTGCGGTGGGCCAAAGTGAGATAAAAAAAGCATTACAGTGCATGAGCGTGTATGAAACACGTGCGGTACAATATCATGTATACTACACTTATCCATTACAGATTAACCCATTTAAAGGTATTGCGCCCAAGCCAAATATAATTCAATATTATGAGATCATATTTCTTCAAGGGTTATACACAAAGCGTGCTTCATCCAATTATTTATAGATTATGAAACACCAATCCACTACAAATCTCAACTTCTACTTGAATCACTTTATGAGAGCTCAAGTTTTATCATAAAATAAAGTTACTCATTTCTAGGAAAGCACAGCGCCAAGCTGCGATAAAGTAAAAGTTACTTATAAAGAAAAACAAATACCCACATTTTAATTTGGTATTAATTGTTTAATTGCACACCTCAGGAGACAATTCCCAAGTCAGTGAGTGTGATATGATTTTAACCACATGACATTTTTTTGCGAATGCACTTGTTTAGAAGACAAAGGAATTTGTTTCGGTCAGAAAAACAGTCTTATGATTTACAGGATTCCGAAAGCTCTGTTTTTATGATTTAAATATTTTAACCTCCAACTAGCTTAATTGCGCTTTAAAGACTACTTCTTTTTTTATCTACTAGGCAAGATCCTCTTGCTGGAGTCGATACACATTTTTATCAGTTGGAATGGGAGGTAATAAGCCATTTGCTTGTTATGTGTTATATTTACTTAAAAATTATTTATTCGAAGCACTTTTCAGATTATTATAACAGTTCATCTAATATAGTATTTTGTCTTCAAAACCCCTTTGCGTGTCTATCAATTGTCTTTTATTCGTTATTTCTTCAGTATTTCTATTCCTTCCACTTAATACCTTGTTTGACACGTTGAGAATGTCAAGCGGGGCAGATGTCATATGAAACATATCATAGATATATTTAGTTTCTCAGGTTATAATCCTGAGAACACGGTGTTTTCTTTTGTTATTTCTATATACTATTAGAACATTGGTTAGCATATTCCTGTTAGACACCTCTCCATTCAAGGAGATTAATTCTTTCCTAGTTATTGCAAATTTTAAACATAACTTTTAATTTTAATTTTGGGCTATTTGGAAAATTATGTGCGTTTCATAGTTTTTCCTCATTCAACTTTTAAAGTATTAGGATTTTTTAGTAATCTAAGATTCGTTGAATTTGCCCTCATAAACCGAAAGTTAGCTCTATCGATAAAAAAAAGAAACTGTAGTTTACATTTCTCAAATATTTCCTCTGCTCTCTTACCCTTTCCCCCAATTTTTTTTTACTTTGAAAGACTTTTCTTTAAAAGCCACCCGTTAAGATACTACCGCTAGAGAGCTATTGGGTCCTTTGACTGGCCAGACAGTACTACATTGGATCCCCCTCTCTGGTTACGGCTCGTTTCATCTTTGCCTATACATACACAAAATAATCTGGCCTATTCTTTACACATTCTCCTCTTTCCTCATACACTTGACAACACTGAAATTAGCGAACAATTCTTCTCAAGACGTTAACTGCTGCACTGTAATTGTTCAGTGGCTACTTTCCTCTTGGTAAGGGTAGAAGAAACTCTTTAGCTATGGTAAGCAGCTCTTCCAGGAGAAGGCCACTCCAAAATCAGACCATTGTTGCTCTAGTCTTTGGTAGGGCCATAGCCTCTGTGCCATGGTCTTCGACTGTCTTGTGTTAGAGATCTCTTGCTTGTTGGTCCACTCAGGCACGCCCTTCTATCTTGTTTCTCTTCCTCTTGTTATTTTGAAGTTTTTAGTTTATATGTGAAAGATTTATTTTGTTATTGTTCTTAAACTTCTTGTAAGTTTGCCTTATTTCCATTCTTCACTGGGCTCTTTTCCCTGTTGGAGCCCTTGGGCTTATAGCATCCTGCATTTCCAACTAGGGTTGTAGCTTAGCAAATAATACTATTGATAATAATAATAATTAGTAAACTACCCATATATTTCATGTATTAATTCCCTGCAAAATTTGAGTGTGCAGCAACCTCCAGATGAGTGCGTTGCCTACATTCCAATTATAGTTTTCAGTTATTCTCTCTCTTTTCAAACTTGTCTAGATATTTATCGATTCACTCCGTTATTGTTCGCATAACATTTGCTTCCCCTATTTCCTTTTACCCCCTCCCAGTTTCTATTATTATTACTATTATTACTACTTGCTAAGCTACAACCCTAGTTGGAAAAGCAGGATGCTATAAGCCCAGGGGCCCCAACAGGGAAAATAGCCCAGTGAGGAAAGTAAACAAGGAAAAATAAAATATTTTAAGAACAGTAACAACATTAAAAGAAATATTTCCTTTATAAACTATAAAAATTGGGACAAAACAAGAGAAATTAGATTGAATAGTGTGGCCGAGTATACCCTTAAGCAAGAGAACTCTAACCCAAGACAGTGGTAGACCATGGTACAGAGGCTATGGCACTATCCAAGACTAGAGAACAATGGTTTGATTTTGGAGTGTCCTCCTATAGAAGATCTGCTTACCATTGCTAAAGAGTCTCTTCTACCTTACCAAGAGGAAAGTAGCTCTGAACAATTACAGTGCAGTAGTTAACCCCTTGGGTGAACAAGAATTGTTTGGTAATCTCAGTGTTGGCAGGTGTATGAAGACAGAGGAGAATCTGTAGAAACTAAGCCAGACTATTTGGTGTATATGTAGGCAAAGGGGAAGTGAACCGTAACCAGAGAGAAGGATCCAATGAAGTACTTTCTGGTCAGTCAAAGGACTCTCTAACTCTTTAGCGTTAGTGTCTCAAAACGGGTGGCTGGTGCCCTGGCCAACCTGCTACCCATGTATTAGGTAGTTCTGGTTCCATGGCTTGTGAGGAACAAACACGTATCCCCATTTAGAAACTTCTATCCAGTTTTAAATTCCCTCTTTTCTCACATTTAGTTTTGGTCGTAATTTCTCTCGTGAACAAAGTTGTACCTGATACTTCACCGGTGGGTTATCGACATGTTTTTCTTCATCTTGATCAATAACCTTAACCATTCTATCTTTTAAACGTGTTTTGACAATGATTGAAACCGTTTCAAAGCCTTTCCTATACCTGAATTGCCATTGGCTTCAAATTAGTTTGTTATACGCTCTTGGTCTTGAAATATTCTTGTTTGCTTGCTTGTAATTTAGTCGAGTTTTGGGCCTTTAAAACGCCATTTTCTTTTATTTCTAGTCTGATTTTAAGAGTAGTAAAATTCGGTCCCTTCTTTTAGATTCTTTGAAATGTCAAGAGATGGGCTTTGGTAAATCTCCCTTTTACTGTTATAAAATTCTGTATCGGTTTTCTAAATTTCATATTGCCCTTATCTGTTTGAAACCATTCTCTTAATTACGGGGCATTATTGCTTCCCATTCATAGGAGTAGGTTGTTATCAACAACCGTGCTCTTAACTCTTGAAGGTATCACTTGCTGTTATGAGGCAGCATATTGCAGTCTCTTTTCCTTAGTACATTTTCATCACTATTCTTCTGGGGTGTTGAGTGGAGTCTCCTTTTTCAAAGGACACCATTTGACATGTCAGGCCATTGCATCTCTCATTTGTATCTGTGCTAAGATCGGCAATCCTTAGGTTGTGTGATTAAAGGACCAATTTTTTTTTTGTTATTCCCATCTCCATGCTGCTACTTTTCTTCCATTCATATGCCATTTTTATTTATTGAACCTTACCTGCCTTGAAAAGAGACTTGTAATGATTATAGACTATTTTTCCTTTTACTCTTTTTTTCATACTTTGCTTTCTCTTTGGATATGTAAGGACGATTGCTTACATTCTTAGAGATCTTTGCTTTCTCTTTGGATATGTAAGAACGATTGCTTACATTCTTAAAGATCTTTGCTTTCTCTTTGGATATGTAAGGACGATTGCTTACATTCTTAAAGATCTTTGCTTTCTCTTTGGATATGTAAGGACGATTGCTTACATTCTTAGAGATCTTTGCTTTCTCTTTGGATATGTAAGAACGATTGCTTACATTCTTAAAGATCTTTGCTTTCTCTTTGGATATGTAAGGACGATTGCTTACATTCTTAAAGATCTTTGCTTTCTCTTTGGATATGTAAGGACGATTGCTTACATTCTTAAAGATCTTTGTGTAACAGATTTTTAAAGTAATTCAAATTGAATATTCGAAAAAACTAGTTCAAGAACATAAATTATCTTGAATCAATATAAGCTTTACATAATTGATAAGAATTCTCTCTCATTTTAACATATATCCATCTCACTCTGGCTTGGCATTTATAGCCAATGAAAATGTGCAGAAATCCTTCCATGCAATTGGTAAAAGATCTTGGAATATGTATCTGTGTATGTAGGTATATATATATATATATATATATATATATATATATATATATATATATACGTATATGTATATAGATGTATATGAATGTGTATGTGTATATGATATTTACGAGTTTATGTATGTTTAAATACGCATATTATTTATTTTTATTATTATTATTATTATTATTATTATTGTTATTACTATTATTATTGTTATTGTTATCATTATTAATATAATTATCACTTGCTAAGCACCAACCCTAGTTGGAAAGGATGCTATGAAACCCAAGGGCTCCGTCAGGGAAAATACCCCAGTTTGGAAAGGAAACAAGCTAACAAATAGAAAAATGTAATTGGCCTGGGGACTAGCCACCCGTTGATATATATACTACCATTAAAGAGTAATTGGTCTTTCGACTGGCCAGACAGTACCACATTGGATTCCTCTCTCTCAGATTACGGCTCATTTTTCCTTGCCTACACATACGCCTATTAGCCTGGCCTATTCTTTCTTTATTCTCCTCTGCCCTCATGCACCTAACAACTTGAGATTACCAAGCAATTCTTCTTCGCACAAGGGGTTAACTACTGAGCTGCAACTGTTCAGTGGCTACTTTGCTCTTAGTAAGGATAGAAGACACACTAGCTATGGAAAGCAGCTCTCCTAGAAAAATGACACTCCAAAATCAAACCATTGTTCTCTAGTTCTTTGTAGTGCCATAGTCTCTTTACCATGGTCCTCCACTGACTTGGGTTAGTTCTCTTGCTTGGGGGTACACTCGGGCACACTATACTACCTTATTTCTCTTCCTCGTGGTATTTTGAAGATTTTATTGTTCATATATGAAATTTATTTTAATGTTGTTATTGTTCTTAAACTTCTCTTGTACTATATTTCCTTATTTGCTGACCTCACCGAGTTATTTTCTCTGATATGACTCTTGGGCTTATTAGCATCCTTCTTTTCCAACTACGGTTGTAGTCTAGCAAATAATAATAACCAACAACAAGAACAACAAAAAACAATATAAAAAATAACAACAAAAACAACAATAATAGCAACAACTGTACCCTCAAGCAAAAGAACTCAAGCTCAAGACAGTGGAAGACTATGGCACGGAGGCTATGGCACTACCCAAAACTAGAGGACGATGGTTTTATTTCGGAGTGTCGTTCTCTTTGAAGAGCTGCTTACCATAGCTAGAGTCTCTTCTACCCTTAGCAAGAGGAAAATGACCCCTGAAAAATTACATTGCAGTAGTTAACCCCTTGAGTGAAAAAGAATTATGTGCTAAGCTCAGTGTTGTCAGGTGTATGAGGACAGAGGAGAATAAAGCAAAGAATAGGTCAAACTATTCGCTGTATGTGTAGGCTAAGCGAAAATAAGCCGTAACTAGAGAGTGACCCAATGTATTACTAACTGGTCAGTGAAGGAACCCAATACCTCTTTAGTGATATATATATATATATATATATATATATATATATATATATATAATATATATATATATATATGTATATATATATATGTATATATATATATATATATATATATATATATATATACACACGGTTGTATGTATCTATACATTTGTTATTTATACATACGTGTAACACGTGTGTGTGTGTGTGTGTGTGTGTGTATATATATATATATATATATATATATATATATATATATATATATATATATATATATATATATATATATATATATATATAAAGGTGTATTTTATGTACGCGTTTATATATATGTACAGTATATATATATATATATATATATATATATATATATATATATATATTTTCTATATATGCATATAATTATATGCATATATGTATGTATGCGCGAGCGTGCTTTTAATATTATGGAGATTAGTATGCCTATACTTCATATATTAATTCCCTACAAAATTTGAGTGTACAGAAACCTACAGATGAATGTGTTCTATACATCCCAATTATAGTTTTCAGTTCTCTCTCTTCTCAAATGGTAACTATTCCTCCACTCCCTGCTTCCCTTCTCGCCTTCCTTCCCTCAGAGAATTATCGAGTTCCTCAAGTTCTGCAAAATCATTATGAACAAGAGCGTAAAGCCAGAGGATCTGTGTGCTCTTCGGTATGTAGTGAATATTGATTGGCTTATTTGGGAGTGTGTGCGTATCATCGTCCAGCCTGAAACCGTTCCTTGTACACAATGCGTGAGCTTTTTTCTGTGTCATCGGAGGCATGCAAGCTGTAGGGAAGTCTGCATGCGCTCTCATGATTGCTATTTTGTTATTTTTCTTTCTTGCTGTCTTTTGTGTCTCCTTTATATTAGTGTTCTCCGTCATCAGGAACAGTGTTGTCTTTGTAATAAAAGAAATATAAAAATGCTAAGATTTTTTTCAGTTGGCAATCTAGTTGTTAGTTTGATATATTTTATCGATATCATATCTATTATTCGACTACAATTTATAAAAATATAAATATTCTCTTAATTTCAATTTCGTTTTGCATCTATAACCTTGGAAGTTTTCCCTCTTTATAGACTTCTACTAACTAAAATAGAGCAAAATAATAAATAATTATACAACTTTTTCATGCTTATTTCAACATTGTTTGCTATTCATTTTCTGATGGTAGGCCCATCTATTCTATTATACAAAAGAGGAAGAAGAAAGGAAATAAACGTCCTTACCTGCAAAAATGACAATGTATGTGCCTTGCCAGGAACAAATTCATTTTCCCCACTCCTATGGGGAATGGGATGGGAACCCATCCCTTGATATTTACCGGGATGTTATTCATATTACAGTTCTGGTTCCATGGATTTTGGGGAACAAACACGTCTCCCCATTTACAAACATCGATTCAGTTTTAAATTCCCTCCCTTTTCTCACATTTAGTTTTGGTCGTAATTTCTCTCGGGAACAAAATTGTTTTCGTCTGATTCACCTTTCTAGGAATGGATAATTTCAGTCTCGGAAAATATGTTTACATTTCTATTTTCAATGGTCATGATTATATCTTTTCAAATGCAACTTCACTGATCGGAAAAGAATGCCAAGAGAGTTTTTAGAACTGCTCGAATATTTATCGGAAGTAAGAGATATTTCTCGAGACTTGATGAGAAATGATTAGACATTTCTTTTGGTAAGTTGACTTCTCATTATTTTCATCTGTAAAATACTCTGCTTTTGTGTGCTACTTAACATCGTTGATAAACCTTGACAGTATTTGAATTATTCATTAATTTCTTCTCAGTGCATCATGGAATCCCAATGATTTGCCCAACAGGTCAGATTTTTCTTTCACAGGTCACAACGTCACCTCTGGCACTAGTGCCACCTGTCGAGGCTATGGGCTTCTTAGCGTGACGTTGCCAGACGCGCGGGTGAAGTTGTTGTACGTTCTTCCTGGACTTCATCTATATCTAATTTGTGCAATGATTTTTCTGCCTTTGACCGAGATTGGGCGTCGTTATTTGATAACTGTAGCGCGTCATTCTTGTCAAATTATATTGATTCATTTAGATTTCTTGCAGAGCAATTATTACTTGCTTCCCTTAACACGCTATGCGTTAGGGTCAGATATAGGGAATATAATTTCAGTCATATTATACAAAATATAAATTTCAATTCTATCACAATGATATGACAGAAGGCTATGGAAATCTAAACTGAGAGACGGATCAGATTAGTTAACAGAAATTCTATTCGTTATAAGTTATAGGTAAATTAGAAATCTGGAAGCAGAGGCTGATATGTGTTACTGAAATTCCTAGCAAATTGGAACTGCTTAATGTCAAATCAGCGAATGAGATTCCGAGTGTGGTTTTCGCATGTAGAAAGTTAGATAAATCTCCGTTTGCATTTATGATAAAATCCAGATAAGATTTGAGCTAGAATTATGAGGGGATTCACTTAAATCATAAATCAACTTGTCATCGGGTAGCTGTGTAAATTACTGTCAATGGAAAATTTGTTAACATAGCCAAATAAAAGGCGCTTGTAACGTAGGCTAGTCTTTTAATCTTCACGTCGACACGAAAAGGATTACATAATGTTTACAGTCTTGATAGATGATATACTGTAATACCGTTATCATTAAAGAAATTCATTTCCGTGGAAATGTAGGTCAGATTCGTTGTCGGCATTCTTCTAGAATTTATAAGGAAGGTCAAATGATGTCCTCTAAAACTGTAGTATTATAGGTTATGAATATCCACAAATTTTAAGAGTAATGCAATTATTGTTTTGTCGCCGAATGTCGATGCGGTATTGCAGAAGGGTGTAAACTCAGTTACAATATCAATCAATTATTCACCCTATAATCATTGATTAAATAATGTTTTGGATATCACAGTGGTGAATTGCGAGTTCCATGACGTGACTAGGAAGACGACATCGAAGTAATCTACTCGTGCATAACATGAACTTTCTAGGGAGGCCCTTCGCAAAAATATTGGATGGTTTGCCCACTTCCTAGATTGTGTTTTGTTTTACCTGGGCCGACAAGCCAGAACAGAGTAGAAACACCTGGACGTTTTGTTTATGGGTGTAGCCGTGGCTGGAGATCAGAATGATCGGTCGTGTTTGAGAATTGAGTTGAATGGAATTTAATGCTCAAGATAATGTCAGGTTCGGAATCGAATGAGGCTAAATTTATAGCACATGATACGTGATGGTTTGGAATCTCGTGATAGAATTCTCTCACGTGCTTGGTCTTTTTAAGAATTAAATTACATGAGATTTGTACTGCACTGTTTAGAGCTAAATGAGACAAAATATATTGCATATCTGATGAAAGATATAGAATTGGCTTATTGTAATCGCTAAGATTTAAAAATGGTATTGCCCGTATTTTACAGCATGTAATCAATCATCTATAGAAACTTGAATCATCATCATCATTTGCTGGATTTAATTAAGAAAATTAATTAGCATACAATTACTGTATTTACTTGATCGTATTGTAGTAAACATGCAATATTTGTTGCACTTAGCTATTCGTATTAGGGAAACTCATTCAACATTTCTGTATTTACTCGATTTATTTTAAAGGCAATTTTCCTAGTCCTGTCACATAGGAAAACCATAAGTACAAGATCTGTTTGTCGTGTACATTCAAAGGTATTTAGAGTATTACAAAGCTTATTCCGTATCAATTTTCAAATCAGTGTTATCGAAACACGCATAAAACAAGTTTTCAGCAGTAGGTTTGTTCAGGTGCAACTTAGAACTTAGCTTATGTCGTGGAGGTTATTCTGACCAACCATCCCCTTTATTTTCTTATCTAAGTTTTGCTATATCCATCTTTTTAAGAGCTTTACGAAGATTTTATTTGCATGATTAATATCTCTTTAATTGGGGTTGTTGTATACTGATGAAAGGTGTTTGGAAATAATTTTATACAAAAATTTATACCAAAGTATAAAAAATTATATACACTTGTACAATATTCAATCTCATTCAATCTGCACTAGATAATTGCTGGTATACATACAAGAGTATTGGCAAAAGTAAAGAAATAAGAAATTTTGCATAAAGTTTCACATATGTTTAATATATCAGTCATTTTGTCATCCTACTAATTTTGTCATCTTACTCACTCGTCATATTGCACATTTTGAATTTTATCCCTTCTCTCCTTTGCCGTATTGTGATTTAAGATACGGATTAAAAACGTTCGACACCATGCATAAAAAAGTTAAGATTTTTAAGCAAGGGATACTAAATTTGCAATATCTCCTGCTAATGTCATAACTGATGCTTTGCCGGGCATCAAACATTTCCCTCAATGAAAGATCTTAAACAGATATTCCATCATCTTTAGCTTTTCAATAAATTCACTGGTTGGTTTCTTCAAAACGAAGAGAATATCGTTTTCGCTTTATTTTTGACAATTCGTGTGGGAGATTTTCCCAAGTGACAAATAAAGCTGGTTCCTCATTAGTTTCTGGTTCTCCATCCAAAATGAAAGAAGATTCGATATCTTTTGTCTCTCGAGTCTTTATTTTTTTCTTTCTTTTTTTTTTCCTCGGCACGCAATTCCCGGGTTAGTGACCCAGCCTTGCTTGCAATATGAAAATGACCTCTATCAATGAGTCGTATAGGGAAGAAAACAAATATTTTGAAATCCAAGGTTTCTCTTTCCCATAGGATTATGATATTAAGGGTTTGGTTTATGAAACCAATTAAGGAATTATGAGGAAAAACGTCAAAACATAAGCTGGTTGAGTTTCCAGGTAGACTGACATAAGGAAAGTACAAATTCTCAGGGGATTTGAATTCCAGACCTCTTAAATACCTAAGGCTTAAAAGACCAAATTTGATATCCTAGAGTACTTTTCAATTACAAAGAAGTTATCCTTTAATGGTACCACTGGGTTACAAAGTGATTTATCAACATTCAAAGTAATTAATGAGGCCTTTGCATTAACAAACTTTCGACCTTTACGATAGCTGAATGCAGTTTTAATCATTACTTAGTGTTATCATTGACGCCTTATATTATTTTCACAATAAGGGTATTCTTTGCGGTGAAATTCATTCCAATTATGAAGGTCATTAAACATTGCACTTTGAATATATTTTATAGCCCAATGAATCCTTCATTAAATTATACCAACTAATATCCCTTCAACATCTTAAAAAGAAACTCTTCGTACCTGATGTTGGCAAATTAAGTGTTGGTATTACTGTAGCTTCCAATCGCTGTAGCCTTTTTAGGAGAGGAATTCCTAGTTACTCATGCTGGAGATTTCTTGTATATACAGTATATGCGGATGCTCTGAACTGTAAGCTGCATATCCTGGCATGATCTGTATTTATGATATCATTACAGACGCTAAGTTAACCATTTTCTCTTTGTTTCTTCATATTTGTGGGAAAGAAAGAAACGCACGATCTCCATTACTTTGGAGTTGCATCCGTAAATTGCACAATTTTTTGGCATCTGTATGACTACATAAATTATCATATAAGCATATTATAAGTAGAGTTCATGAAATTCTGTATCAAAACCGTGAGACATTATCGCTATCGCTCACTCAAACGAGTTGATAACTTGATACCCACAGCTGCTACCGTCGGCTAAGCACCGACTACCTGCCTTTGGTTCAAAGGTGAAATGACCTTCTATATGTAGTCTTTGTTTTCAGGTTGTTCTTGAAAGCCTTAATAATGTCTTCAGTCAATGGGATGTCTTGTGGGAGCTTGTTATACGGTCTACGGGCTACATGTTTGAAAGCTTTTTAACCTACAGTAGAGATACATCTTGGCTCCAATAATTTGAAACCATTTGCAGCTATTTTTATGTCTACACGATTCGTTGGCTACATGATGTGTAGCAATTCACTTAGATATTCTGGACGTCGGGGTCAGATAACTTGATGAGTTATTGCCCATATCTTAAACTTTTTTTCAGCCAGACTATTTGATGTATGTGTAAAATTAACCATAAAGAAGGAGAGGGATCCACTGCAGTATGGTCTAGCTCTAGCCAGTCTAAAGGACCTAGTAAATCTTATAGTAGATCTTAACGGGTGGCTGGTGTTTTGGTCAGCTTAATAAAAGTTGGTTTCTCATAACCACAGGAATATTGATTACATCATTTATTTTTTTCTCATTGCAACTTCAATAAATACAGGAGGATAGAAAAATTATTTCTAATGCTTATTTGCTTTAGTACTGCTTGTAAACTGGAGAATAAGTGCAATATTCTTCAACATTAATAACTGATACAATATTATTCATTCTGTTACATAATGCCCAACGTGTGCTCAGTCAAAATTGTTGCCCAATCAACGTTATTAACCAATTGATGATATTCCAATAACTCGCCAAAGGCTGAAGCATCATGATATGCGTTTTCCTTCCAAAGATTGAAATCTTCACAAATAAAGATTTTGGTATTACTGTATTTCAATGTAAATCATCTCTATGAACACACGGAACTGCTCAAAAAAATATTTATTGGTTCTCGAAGGTTTGTAAATTATCAGGATAGATTTTTTTTTAAAGTTTATTTCCATGTATTCAAAACTTGATTAGATATGTGTATCATCTTGGTATTAGAATTGCCCTTGAGAATGAAGAGCCCAACACCCTCTTAAACTTGTCCTTTCTCGGAATTTGAAAGAAATCATGAGTATTTGGGGTCATTTCAGCTATTTTAGTCTTATCGAAGTCATTTAGCTGCGTTTCGGATATTGCCAATGCCGAAACAGTTCGCATTTATCGATTCCTTAATTTAAATGGTCTTTTACCAACTGATTGAATATTTACATAGCCGCAATTTATGGCGTCCTTAGTATCTATTATTATTATTATTATTATTATTATTATTATTATTATTATTATGTTGTTGTTGTTGTTAAGGTTATTATTATTATTATTATTATTATTATTATTATTATTATTATTATTATTATTATTATTATTGTTATTATTATTATTATTATTATTATTATTATTATAAGTCTCGTCAATTCCAAATTTGGAGTTTGTACAATTTCTTGGATTCACAATATGATCACAGCCTTTTCAACTCAGTACAATTTATACATTTTTGCGGGTGTTGTGATTCCATGCACATTTCTCACACACTATCATCAGTCTTGAAATTGCAGTCATTTTCAAAATGTCCATACTATTGATAGTGAAAGCAGGTGATCGCGTGGTACCTATCACGTATGTTGTACGCAAGGTCCTTGGTTGTACGCATTCCATCGCATCATAATTTTGTCGTCGGCATCATGAATAACCCTCTGAACTTCAGACTTGCCTTCTCCTCAACATTCTGACATTATATCCAAATAACAATTCTTATGAATTAAAGAGCATTAACTGTGTCATCTTCGTTATTGGATACATTGAATATCATTATTTTAAAAGTTTTAGTATTCCATTTTATTTTTTCGGTGTCAGCAATTATGTTTTGCATCTTATTTACTGCTTCGTCTGTAATCCTGTCATCAGCGAAATTTACATTTACTTATGGAGTGAACCTCAAATTAAGAATTTGTATATCTTTGAGTGCATTTTCAAGTTCATTTTTTCGTGTCTGGGATTTTAGTTAATGCTTGTGTTGTTTTGATTGCTCGTATTTTTTTTTTTCATTAACCTTTTCAGCATATTTTCTCATTTTGGGTGGATGGCATCAGTGTTTGTGGTATAACTTCAGCCAGCTTATCAGTTTTCTCAGTAAGATTTGCTTTTAGGTAGAAACCGCTGTCATTGGCGACAGATTGAATGTTGCTTTCCTTTTTATTACAATTTTACCTTCATCATCACACACTCGGGACAGTGCCATTTAATATTTTCTATATCTGTATAATTGCTGTTAGTATTTATATAGGCACAGTTCTTGTGGTAATAACTCGCACAATATTCGTATCCTATCCAATCTTTGCAGGGACAATTTCGGCCTTGATGGAGTTTACTTTCACTTGATGTTTCTTCATAAAAATACTAATATTTCAGTCTATATCTGCAAAAGTAAACAAGAACACCATGTGTTAAATTATGTTGGAACATTTGCTGGGAATAAGTGGTCTTATTGAGGGATATCTTTGCTGGAATTGACTGGTCTTATTGAGGGACTGAATAAGGCAATATTTGCTGGGATTAAGTGGTCTTATTGAGGGATATCTTTGCTGGAATTGACTGGTCTTATTGAGGGACTGAATAAGGCAATATTTGCTGGAATTAACTGGTCTTATTAAGGGATATCTTTGCTGGAATTGACTGGTCTTATTGAGGGACTGAATAAGGCAATATTTGCTGGAATTAAGTGGTCTTATTGAGGGATATCTTTGCTGGAATTGACTGGGCTTATTGAGGGACTGAATAAGGCAATATTTGCTGGGATTAAGTGGTCTTATTGAGGGATATCTTTGCTGGAATTGACTGGTCTTATTGAGGGACTGAATAAGGCAATATTTGCTGAAATTAACTGGTCTTATTGAGGGATATCTTTGCTGGAATTGACTGGGCTTATTGAGGGACTGAATAAGGCAATATTTGCTGGGATTAAGTGGTCTTATTGAGGGATATCTTTGCTGGAATTGACTGGTCTTATTGAGGGACTGAATAAGGCAATATTTGCTGGGATTAAGTGGTCTTATTGAGGGATATCTTTGCTGGAATTGACTGGTCTTATTGAGGGACTGAATAAGGCAATATTTGCTGGGATTAAGTGGTCTTATTGAGGGATATCTTTGCTGGAATTGACTGGGCTTATTGAGGGACTGAATAAGGCAATATTTGCTGGGATTAAGTGGTCTTATTGAGGGATATCTTTGCTGGAATTGACTGGTCTTATTGAGGGACTGAATAAGGAAATATTTGCTGGGATTAAGTGGTCTTATTGAGGGATATCTTTGCTGGAATTGACTGGTCTTATTAAGGGACTGAATAAGGCAATATTTGCTGGGATTAAGTGGTCTTATTGAGGGATATCTTTGCTGGAATTGACTGGGCTTATTGAGGGACTGAATAAGGCAATAGTTGCTGGAATTAACTGGTGTTATTGAGGGATTGAATAAGGCAATATTTTGCTGGAATTGACTGGTGTTATTGAGAGACTGAATAAGGCAATATTTGCTGGAATTGACTGGTGTTATTGAGGGGCTGAATAAGACAATATTTGCTGGAATTAACTGGTGTTATTGGGAGACTGAATACGGCAATATTTGCTGGAATTGACTGGTCTTATTGAGGGACTGAATACGGCAATATTTGCTGGAATTGACTGGTGTTATTGAGGGACTGAATAAGGCAATATTTGCTGGAATTGACTGGACTTATTGAGGGACTGAATAAGGCTATAGTTGCTGGAATTAACTGGTGTTATTGAGGGATTGAATAAGGCAATATTTTGCTGGAATTGACTGGTGTTATTGAGGGACTGAATAAGGCAATATTTGCTGGAATTGACTGGTGTTATTGAGGGACTGAATAAGGCAATATTTGCTGGAATTGACTGGTCTTATTGAGGGACTGAATAAGGCAATATTTGCTGGAATTAACTGGTGTTATTGAGGGACTGAATACGGCAATATTTGCTGGAATTGACTGGTGTTATTGAGGGACTGAATAAGGCAATATTTGCTGGAATTGACTGGTGTTATTGAGGGACTGAATAAGGCAATATTTGCTGGAATTGACTGGACTTATTGAGGGACTGAATAAGGCAATAGTTGCTGGAATTAACTGGTGTTATTGAGGGATTGAATAAGGCAATATTTTGCTGGAATTGACTGGTGTTATTGAGGGACTGAATAAGGCAATATTTGCTGGAATTGACTGGTGTTATTGAGGGGCTGAATAAGACAATATTTGCTGGAATTAACTGGTGTTATTGGGGGACTGAATACGGCCATATTTGCTGGAATTGACTGGTCTTATTGAGGGACTGAATAAGGCAATATTTGCTGGAATTAACTGGTCTTATTGAGGGACTGAATACGGCAATATTTGCTGGAATTGACTGGTGTTATTGAGGGACTGAATAAGGCAATATTTGCTGGAATTGACTGGACTTATTGAGGGACTGAATAAGGCAATATTTGCTGGAATTAACTGGCGTTATTGAGGGACTGAATACGGCAATATTTGCTGGAATTGACTGGTCTTATTGAGGGACTATATAAGGCAATATTTGCTGAAATTGACTGGTCTTATTGAGGGACTGAATAAGGCAATATTTGCTGGAATTAACTGGCGTTATTGAGGGACTGAATACGGCAATATTTGCTGGAATTGACTGGTCTTATTGAGGGACTGAATAAGGCAATAGTTGCTGGAATTAACTGGTGTTATTGAGGGATTGAATAAGGCAATATTTGCTGGAATTGACTGGTGTTATTGAGGGACTGAATACGGCAATATTTGCTGGAATTGACTGGTGTTATTGAGGGGCTGAATAAGACAATATTTGCTGGAATTGACTGGTGTTATTGAGGGACTGAATAAGGCAATATTTGCTGGAATTGACTGGACCTATTGAGGGACTGAATAAGGCAATATTTGCTGGAATTAACTGGTGTTATTGATTGACTGAATACGGCAATATTTGCTGAATTGACTGGTCTTATTGAGGGACTGAATAAGGCAATATTTGCTGGAATTAACTGGCGTTATTGAGGTGCTGAATACGGCAATATTTGCTGGAATTGACTGGTCTTATTGAGGGACCGAATAAGGCAATATTTGCTGGAATTGACTGGTCTTATTGAGGGACTGAATAAGGCAATATTTGCTGGAATTAACTGGTGTAATTGAAGGACTGAATAAGGCAATATTTGCTGAAATTGACTGGTCTTATTGAGGGACTGAATAAGGCAATATTTGCTGAAATTGACTGGTCTTATTGAGGGACTGAATAAGGCAATATTTGCTGAAATTGACTGGTCTTATTGAGGGACTGAATAAGGCAATATTTGCTGGAATTAACTTGTCTTATTGAGGGACTGAATAAGGCAATATTTGCTGGAATTAACTGGTCTTATTGAGGGACTGAATAAGGCAATATTTGCTGGAATTAACGGGTCTTATTAAGGGACTGAATAAGGCAATATTTGCTGGAATTGACTGGTCTTATTGAGGGACTGAATAAGGCAATATTTGCTGGAATTGACTGGTCTTATTGAGGGACTAAATAAGGCAATATTTGCCGGAATTGACTGCCTTATTGAGGGACTGAATAAGGCAATATTTGCTGGGATTAACTGGTCTTATTGAGGGACTGAATAGGGCAATATTTTCTGGAATTAACTGGTTTTATCGAGGTTCTAAATAAGCAATATTTGGTGGAATTAACTGGTGTTATTGAGAGACTGAATAAGGCAATATTTGCTGGAATTAACTGGTGTTATTGAGGGACTGAATAAGGCAATATTTGCTGGAATTAACTGGACTTATTGAAGGACTGAATAAGGCAATATTTGCTAGAATTAACTGGTGTTATTGAGGGACTGAATAAGGCAATATTTGCTGGAATTAACTGGTCTTATTGAGGGACTGAATAAATCAATATTTGCTGAAATTAATTGGTCTTATTGAGGGGCTGAATAAGGTAATATTTGCAAGACTAAACTGGTCACGTGAAAGGTTTTGATAAAACATTTTATTTTTTTAACTGGTCATGTTTATATAACAAAGAAGGTAATATTTTCTGGATATAGTTGGTCGTATTGAGGAAATGAGGAACAGATCTGCTTGACTTTACTTGCCCTATTGAAGAATTAAAGCAACATTTGCTGGACTTCTGTTCATGTTGAGGAAATAAATGATAAATGCTGGCCTTGCATTTACATGGACAAAATATGGTCCCATCATGGCAAGTAAATTTAACTCGTTTACTTGGGGGTGGGGAGGGTTACTACTTCTGTTTGTATTGCAGAGGAGGAAGCTCTTGTAGCTTCTTCCCCAGGGGAATGTTGTCATTATTTGTCGCCCAGACCATGATTCTTCTGAGACAGCAAAGACAAATGATGGGTAAGGTGAAGGAGAGGAAGTTTACTCTCTCTCTCTCTCTCTCTCTCTCTCTCTCTCTCTCTCTCTCTCTCTCTCTCTCTCTCTCTCTCTCTCTCTCTCTCTCTCTCTCTCCTACCTCCATTCCTCTCTTCATTGAATATTTCTTCCTCGAGAAGAGAAAGATTAAGATAGTGGTGTGGGAAAGTCATTTGGAAAAGTTCCTCGAGCCTGATATCAATGCTCAACTCCTTGGGAGAATGAGAATACCCCCCCACTAATTGGTACTTTTGGGGTAAATCAAGCAAGTGAACAGTCCTGCTTGGACCGAACATTCACCTCGGAGACTTGCCTGCCAACTGGTATGTCAGGGGTCTGTTAGTAATTGTGAGCTTGTCATTAGAGCCACTGCTTTTTTGTCAGTTGTGGGTGAATGGTCCTACCCGGACCAATCTCCAGTATTGTATGGGTAGGCTGACGGGGTATTGCTCGCGTAACCTCCTCTTGTGGTTGGTTAGTGATTGTGAGCCTGGTGTGACAGTCGCCTCTGATTCTTCAGTTACAGGTGCAAGGATCTACATTAGATCAATCTCTGGATCGTATCGTAAGGTAGGCTAATGTGAGTATCGTTAATAAATGCTGCTACTCGTGCTGATATAAAGCTTGCACACTGACCAGTACTCGGGGGTTAGAGATAGTGAATTTGGTGTAATAGCTACCTTTGAAGCTGCTAAAGAAGTTTCTCATTGACTGGCTTTGAGGTCTGTCAGCAAGGTACGAAGGTACAACAGTTTCAGATTTTTGCATTGGTACTAGATGACAGGTCTTTTTGGACTGATCAAAAACTCCTCGGCAATTGAGGGTAAGCATCTCCTGTCATGTGAAGTTATCATCCTCTTCCTCTTCTTCCGATTCTGAATATTCTTTAAGCGAGAAGGAGTATTTAAAACAGTCCAGGAATGCAATTATAAGAACTCCTATGGGAATAGAGTAATTTCTCCTCTCTTTTGAGAGGAGACAGTTCCCACCAATACCAGATCCCATGAGGATCAAGACACTGGGCCGTGGATCTAGAAAAGCTGCCCGCACAGCTGGAATGGTCTTAGGAATTGTCTGTACCCCCTATTAATGGGCGATTGGTCCCAAGAGAGGCCTATCACCCATGCCAATAGCCAATTTTCCTTTCACTGATGCCACACCTGATTGATCCCATATAACTGCCAGTCACGTCCGAGGTAAGTGATAGCGTAGCTTGAGCAATTTATCTGGATAATTGAGTATCTCTCTGTACCTCTTCTTTCATAAGGTACTTTGGTGCCTTCAAAAGAGTAGTTAATACCACTCTGTACTGATCTTCAGTGCTAGCACTCTGTGGATTGTGCTTAGCCAATAAGTATTTTTACTAATCCCCACTCTGGGATTCTGAGCACCAGAGGGAGGATGCACTATACTGCTCTTTCTCTCCTGTGCCAGGATTATTTTAGACATGGAAGACCATTCACAGCCTGTTTCATGGTTTGCTTCCTAATTATATGTTCTCTGGTCCATTTGGATTTGAGCGTTTATATTTTAGATAGAAAAAAATTCCCAGAACAGGTTGATGAGTACGCAGCCTTTAGCCTTGAAATACTGTTGACTGATTGATGGTCAGTCACAGTAACACCCTTTGAGTGTCGACACAAAATGTACTTTATGGACCAGATAGGTTCTGGACTCTTGATTACCTCTCAGGAGGGTGACATTAAAGTAGCGGAAGGTAATGTTGTGGTCTTTCGAGGGAGACCATGACTAAGCCTTCCACTGCTGCCATGCCATGTTGTACGGGCTTAAGGAAGGTCTATGCCTTCTCCAAATCCTAGCAATAACCACCATAAGGTATTTTTCTCCAAAAGGGTTGTACATGTACTCAGTTCCACCAGTTCCTCCCGCCCTAGGCTCAGTTCTGGAGGGGTGTTAAAGGAAGAAGTGGGCAACCAATATAGAGGTATGTACCCTACTGTCAGTAGCGAGACCTTGACTTTGACATTCCGCTCCTCTTCCATCTAGATCTGTTTCATTCCTACCTTCCAGGTTCCATCTCTGGACATAAGTCAGATAGAGCTATCTTGAATTTTTTCAATTGAACTCTAGTACAACCTTCTCTAGCTCACGCAGATCCCCTCAGCACAAGTTGTCGCAAGGGCAAGGTATACAGAAACCTTAATTAATTTTAGTGACTCGGTGACTTATAGTGCATGCAGGGCTTCAATGATTCCAAAAGTGCATCCCTTTTTTTTTCTCCTCAGGTACACACGAGTGTCAGTGTTAAGTTAGGGTTCCTTGGAATGACCTCTTCAGTCTTTCCAGAACAAAATAGAAATGGTTAAGTGCTCTCATAAAATCTCAGGATCCTAATCAAGGAGAATTTGGTCTTGTGCCCAAGCTTAGGACGAATACCTAGGAATGTTGTTTGACTTGGAATTTTTTTGTATGTAATTGTATCAACAAACTCTGAGAGGTAACACACTTGTTCCTTATCGGTAGAAACTGCTGAACTACTTTTGGTAGCAAGGAAGAACTATTGGCAAGGAGAGAGGAATGAACTTACACTCTCCCCTTCCTCATCCTATTCTCCTTTTCGACACTATTCTCAGAAGGAAGAAGTAGCAATAGTAGTTGTGTAGGAGGCAATTCGCAAAAAGTTCCTTGGGATTTCTAGCATGCACTCTTTGCTTTGAGAGTGAATGACAGATCTCACTGGCTTGCTGTTACTTAGAAATGGTTAAGTGCTCTCATACAATCTCAGGATCCTAATCAAGATGAATTTGGTTTTGTGCCCAAGCTTAGGACGAATATCCTAGGAATGCTGTTTGACTTGGAATTTTTTTATGTACTTGTATCAACAAACTCTGATAGGTAGCACATTTGTTCCTTATCAGTAGAAACTGCTGAACCACTTTTGGTAGCAAGGAAGAACTGTTGTCAAGGAGAGAAAAGTGAACTTCCTCTCTCTCTCTCTCTCTCTCTCTCTCTCTCTCTCTCTCTCTCTCTCTCTCTCTCTCTCTCTCTCCTTCTTCCTCCTACTAACTCCTCTTATTTTCCTTTTCAGACACTATTCTCAGAAGGAAGAAGTAACAATAGTAGTTGTGCAGGAGGCCTTTTGCAAAATGTTCCTTGGGATTTCTAGCATGCGTTCTTCTCTTTTGAGAGCAAATGCCAATCTCACCGGATGACTGTTACTTAGGACGGCACTGACTGTAGGTGAGAATTCCCCATGCACTAATCACCGGCAGTAGGCCAAGTGAGGGCAGGGCATACTGTATCCATGAAGTTACCTTCCTCCTCCAGGAGGGAGTGGCAGAACTCACCATGTGACAGTTTCACCATCACTTATTTAGCCAGACTGTGAGCTCGATATGGCAAATACTTCTGACATACCAGCAGCAGGTAACAACAGAGTACCCATATTCTCCAGGTAGTGGAGTATGTGTTCGTCCACCTCCCCAGTCCTGGACTCCTCTGCAGGACACTAAGGGGTAGCCACCAAGCTATCAGTTAACTCACGAGAGATTCTATGATAGAGCTTGTAGAGAATGTTTCTTCCTACACAGATACAAACTTCCGAGTCATTTACTTGGGTTACTCCATCTCGTTTTCTCTACGACCAGACAGTCGAAAGAAAATTGGTTTTGTTGCTTGGCAACTGCTGTGCATATGGCGTATGACACTTGTTCACAGCACTCCTGGTCGTGAAGTGGGTAAGACATACCCAACTTCTCTCTCTGTGATCAGACCTCTGCATTGCCCTCATTGTACCCTTATAGTGTTATTCACTGTCAGGAACCTGTTGAGACTCCAGTCATGGATGACGACGGCCATCATTATTCTATTAATATTTTATCATCCAGTGTTGATAATATGCAATAGGAATTCAAACTAGTTCTTTTGTGGATCCTCTGGCTACGGCTGCTGTGCTCTCTGAGCCAGATCCCATAGCAGTACCATCAGTCCCTGATTATCCTGTTATGCCTATATATGTCAGATTATACAGGTAAGATCTTTTTACTCTTGGAAGTATCTCCAATTAGAGCTGTGAAGGCATCTTTGCATTCCTGCCAGAACCTCAGAGTAGAGCCTGTCATTTCCCCCCATACTGAAGCAGACTTATTAGACTCCTATTACCAGTCTCCTGCTCGAAGTAATGCCCAGGGGTCTTTAGCAGAGATCTCCTCATGAGTTCCCAGGATACATCAGATGACATTCAGTATCACTTTATTATGAGGGTAGTCGGATCACTTTGGCTGTGTCAACCCCCCCCCCCCAATACTTTGCAATGCCATGCTGCTCTAAACAAGTATATCATTCTAAGCCCAATAAGGCTGTGAAGTTAAAATAACAAATCCTACTGTACCTCAAATCTTAGCTATTAACGATTCTGCCATGCTGAACGTTCAGAATAACAAGTCTGAATACACTGCTGTATCTAAGTGTTATGACGTCACTGTATACACCGCCATCCCAATGCGCGAGGTAACTTCTCTGCATCTTAGGCCGACCAAGACGTCTAAACAGGTTATCACTCTCAAAATACCAAGAGGTCACAAAACGCACCGCCATTTTGACACTTGAGGGTATTCCTCTGCAACTTGATAATGCTAAAGCTCAACATGTTCCTACCAGAACCCCAAAGGCTTGTTTATGATCAACACATCCCAGATGGGGTGGTAGATCATCACCCCATTACTTTAAATTTCCCTCGGAGTTTTATAAACATCCGGCTAGGACACAGAATGACAAAGCCTTGACTTACTCTAATAAGTCTTTTGTCTCATGATACAGTAATAGCTAACTGGTTAACCTTCATGATAGGCCACACGCTACCTCCTGGCCTAATATTCCTACTGCTAAAGTCTTATACTGTATTCTGCAGAACGCCACTATATTTCATAATTATTTGCAGGTACAGAAGGCAGATAACCGGTGAGAAAGTTCCCCCCTTCCCATAAGTCATTCCTCCATCTGACACAGAAGTGACTTTCGCTAGATGACGTGGAAATGGCTCACACTGTAGGCATCCAATATGGCAGAATATTGAACTTTCTTTTACCTCGAGCTCTGAGAGACTTCACCTCTTCTGCCTCACACTCAGTTGCTAGAGGTGAACGTTCTTATAAGGGGAATGAGCTGGACTATTCCTGTTCCTTCTGCACCTCCTATTTCCATCATAATATAAATGACACAAGGGAAAGGAAGGAGATCCAAGGAAGAGTTGAGAACTCCGCAGCCGTTGAAATGGAACTGAATTGACATTATCACAATTAATGACTCCAGAGAACCTCAATGCATGTGCGAGTACTTGCTCTGCTAATGTATCCCCCTAGAGGTCCCAATGTCAGGCTCAGTAGCCTCTCACTTTATCAAGGTTATGAGCCTCATCTGTCATTTGGATGGACTCGATGAGCCACCTCATGCACAAACCACTAATAGACGTTGTACTGTTGACTCTATCTTCCCACAGTTCTTAAAGCTCCAGACACAGGTTCGATGTGGCACTTTCAAAGCAGACTAAAAATATGCTAGACTTTCTGAATAGACAAGTCTGAAAGTGTATTCAGTAGGTCCTTGAAGCTTCCACCTTTACCTTCTTTCATGCCAGAGATGTTTTTATGTACACTACGACACTTATCAGAGCCTACTTCCCTTTGATGCTGATGGTGTGAATCTAGTTCATCTGTACCAGCAGATAAACTAACTAATCTCCCCTCCATTGTTACTGGGCCCAAAATGGCAAACATGGAGGTAGCAGCTATGTTTACAATTGAAGCCTGCTCATGGCTAGACCACTGGTCTGGAGCAGTCTCCTGCTTTGCAGTAACAGAAGATCTTAAGAATGGGCATGTTCGCGAACAATTTGAGTATTTATCCAGATCTGGAGCCAAGGCCCTAGAATTCGTTCTGCACCAGAGCATATACTTATTGAGGTACTGTAATTGCATTCTAAAGAGGCGCAATGCTGTCTTAGCCAAATGCTCTTGACAGCTCTCTCTCAAGGATGCATTAGCCGTAAGAAATTCAGAGCTAGTAAATTCTCCTTCGCTTTTCCTGCCTTTGGATTTAGCGATGAGTATTAAAAGGGTAGAAAGGTTAGGACAAGGTCCTATGATAAGAAGAGCACTAGCACCAAGGTTGCCTGCTCCCCAGCAACAGCTAAGGAATTTTACTTTCAAGCCAGTTCCACAGCAGAGATGTCTTTTACCTTCAACGGATGTACAGCAACCCAGGAGGCAAGCCCCTAGACCTACCTTTCGTCGGAGAGGACAACCGCTTTGGACGAAGAGTGTGCAGCCACAGAGGTTCATGGTAGGGAGTGTGTGTTCTCCAGCTTACCACTGGTGGGGGTATGCCTGCAAAGCTTTTGGCAAAGATGGCAGGACTTCAGGGCCAACCCTTGCATGGTATAAGTCCTCTGTTCAGGATATAGAGTCGATATCATCACCTGTCTGCCTCCTCTAACTAACAAGAACTCTTAACTATCCAACAATTTTATTTGAAAGGCTCAGTAAAAGACCTACTCTTGTTAGAGGAAGTCTCCGTCTCCTAATTGTTGGCCAAAGGAGCTATGGAAGAAGTCTCGAGCGACTCTCCAGGCTTCCTCAGCAATCTATTCCTGATAGAGAAGCTTACGCAGGGTTGGAGATCCATCATAGTAGACCTCTCCCACTTGAACCTTTGTGTGCTACATACTATCTATATTCTATATACCAAGGCACTTCCCCAATTTTGGGGGGTAGCTGACATCAAACAAATGGAAAAAGGGGACCTTTCCTCTCTACGCTCCTCCCAGCCTGACGAGGGACTCGACCGAGTTCGGATGGTACTGCTGGGGTGCCACAGCCCACCCTCCCCTGTTATCAACCACAGATGAAGCTTCATAACGCTGAATCCCCTACTGCTGTCACCTGCGCCGTCATCCAAGGTGACTGGAGGAAGCAGCAGGCCCTACCGGAATTGCGTCACAATCGCTCGCCATTCATTCCTATTTCTAGCACGCTCTCTTGCCTCTCTCACATCTATCCTCCTATCACCCAGAGCTTTCTTCCCTCTATCCATCCACCCAAACCTTGGCCTTCCTCTTGTACTTCTCCCATCAACGTTTGCATTCACCACCTTATTTAGCAGAGAGCCATTTTCCATTCTCTCAACAGGGCCAAATCACCTCAACACATTCATATCCACTCTAGCTGCTAAATCATTTCTTACACCTGTTCTCGTCCTCACTACTTTGTTCCTAACCCTATCTACTCGAGATACACCAGCCATATTCCTCACAGACACTTCATCTCAAACACATCCAATTTCTGTCTCTCCGTCACTTTCATTCCCTACAACTACGATCCATACATCACAGTTGGTACAATCACTTTCTCATACAGAACTCTTTACATTCATGCCTAACCCTCTATTCTTTACCACACCCTTCACTGCCCCCAACACTTTGCATCCCTCATTCACTCTCTGACGTACATGTGCTTCCACTCCAACATTTGCTGCAGCAACAGAACCCAGTACTTAAACTGATGTACTTCAAGTAACTCTCCATTCAACATGACATTCAATCTCGCACCACCTTCCCTTCTTGTACATCTCATAACCTTGCTCTTACCTACATTAACTCTCAACTTCCTTCTCTCACATACCTTTCCAAATTCTGTCACTAATCGCCCCAGCTTCTCTTCCAAGTCTGCAACCCGTACAGCATCATCCGCAAACAACAACTGATTTACCTTCTACTCGTGATCATTCTCGTCTATTACTTCCAATCTTTGTCCAAGCACTTGAGCATTCACCTCTCTCACCACTCTATCAACATGCAAGTTAAACAACCACGGCGACATCACACATCCCTGTCTTAGGTCCACTCTCACTGAAAACCAACCGCTCACTTCATTTCCTATCCTAACACACGTTTTACTACCTTTGTAGAAACTTTTCACTGCTTGCAACAACCTTCCACCAATTCCATATAACCTCATCACATCCCACATTGCTTCCCTATCAACTCACATACACTTTCTCCAGATCCATAAACGCAACATTCATCATCTTACCTTTTGCTGAATATTTCTCGTCTATCTATCTAACTGGAATATCTGATTCATACATCCCCTACCTCTTCTAAAACCACCCTGTACTTCTAAGATTGCATTCTCTGTTTTATCCTTAATCCTATTAATCAGTGCTCTACCATGCACTTTTCCAACCACACTCAACAAACTAATACCCCTTGAATTACAACACTCATGCACATCTCCCTTACCCTAATATAGTGGTACAAGACATGCACAAACCCAATCTACTGGTACTATTGACAACATAAAACACATTAAACAATCTCACTAGCATTTCAAGTACAGTCACACCCCCTTCCTTTAACATCTCTGTTTTCACACCATCCATACCAGGTGCTTTTCCTACTCTTGTTTCATCTAGTGCTCTCCTCACTTCCTCTCTTGTAATCGCTCTCATTCGCATCTCCCATCACTGGCACCTCAACATCAACAATAATTATATCTGCCTACCTATTATCCTCAACATTCAGTAGACTTTCAAAATATTCTGCCTATCTTTTCCTTGCCGCCTCCTCCTTTTAACAATCTTCCATTTCCATCTTCCAATGTCTCTTCAATTCTCAAACCAGCCTTCCTTACTCTCTTCACTTCTTTCCAAAACTTCTTTTCTTCTTCATATGAACGACCCAATCCCAGACCCCACCTCAGGTCAGCCGCCGTCTTTGCCTCAGTTACCTTGCGCTTTACTTCCACATTTTTCTCTCTATATCTTTCATACTTCTCTACACTATTACTCAGCAGCCATTCTTCAAATGGTCTCTTTTTCTCGTCCACTTTACCTTCACTCTTTCATTCCACCATTCACTACCCTTCCTCATGCTGCCTCCAACAATCTTCTTGCCACATATATCACTTGCAATCCCAACAATATTTTCTTTTACCAACTTCCACTCCTCCTCTGAATTACCAGTTTCTCTCACTTTCACTCTTGTCATATGCCATTTTCAACCTTTCTTGATATTCACTTTTTACCTCAGGTTTTATTAACTCAACCCTCACTAGCTCCCTTTTACATCCCCCCCACTCTTTTGCTACAACTAATTTTCCTTCCACCAAAAAATGATCATACATACCGTTAGCCATACCCCTAAACACGTGCACGTCTTCCAATCTTCCAAAAATCTTCTAGTTATCAACACATAATCCATTAAAGCCCTTTCTACCACTCTTCCATTTGCCACTCTTATCCATGTATACTTTTTTTTTTATCTTTCATTTTGAAAAAGCTAGAACTTATCACCATCTCTTACTCAACACATATCTACCAGTCTCTCCCCACTCTCATTTTCACCTGGTATGCCATACTTTTCAATGACACCTCCTACCTCTCCAGCGCCCACTCTAGCATTTAAATCACCCATGACAACTACACAATTCCTTCTACCCAGTCCTTCTACACACCAAGTTAATTCATTCCAGAACTCATTCTGCTCTTCTTCACTTTTCTCACAACCTGGCCCATTCGCACTAACAAAAGCCCAACATTACCTACCCAACCTAACCCTTACCCACATTAATCTAGATATCTCCTTCCATTCCACTACTTTACCTGTCATCCATTCACTCGGCAATAAGGCCAAACCCTCTCTTGCTCTTCCCCTTTCAATCTCAGACACACTACCAGTCACTTCACCAAACCTCAGTTCGCCCTTCTTTTATCTTTGTCTCACACAAAGCCAATATATCCATCCTTCTATTCCTAAACATGCTTCCAATCTCGCATCTTTTACTCTATCGCACTACCTTCACGCAAATTCAGACACCCTAGAATTAGAGTGCGGGGAACAGTCACTCTCCCCCCAGCTCCACCTCTTTGATGTCCCACAGGAGTATACAATACAGGAGAGGGGGTTCCCAGCCCCCTCGTCCCGTCCCTTTTACGACACGTAGAGATATGTTGGCGCTATTGTAATTGTTGTTATGCTCCCAAAAATGCAGACTCGGCCATCAGGAAGAACGATTTCCTTTTTACCTATAGACCTGAAAGATGCTTACGTTCAGGTCTCCATCCATCCTTCCTGAAGGAAGTACCCAAGGTTTACCTTTCGAGGCAAATTATTTCAGTTCAGGGTGCTGTGCTTCGGCCTATCAACAGGCCCTCAGGTCTTCACTTAAATCTTTGCCCTTGTCTTAGCCTGGGCTCATGCTATGGGCCTCCGACTGCTGAGATACCTGAACGACTGACTTCTCCTAGCAGAATCCCAAGCTCTCCTGTTAAAGTACAGGGATTTATCTTAGATCTGTACAAGGAGTTAGAGATCCAGTTGAACCTGCAGAAGTCCAGCCTCGTCCCCCCGAAGTCCATCAGGTACCTGGGCATGAACATAGACTCTGCTCAAGCCAGAGCCTTTCCATCGCTGACAGAATATCGAGGTTCAGAGAATTGGTGGTAACCTTCCTGAAAGGGAAACCCATTCCTGCCCACTGTTGGCAGAAACTACTAGGCCATCTCTCCTCATTGGAGAAATTCATCCCTTTTGGGAGAATCCATCTTGCTCAGTGCAGGAACAATGAAGAACCAATGGTCACCAGACATCAGACCATCCTGCAGCAAATACCTCGGGAGATAGTAAAAGACCTGAACGAAGAGAACCTGTTTGCGGGAACACCCCTTCAGTATCC
>NC_090746.1:20688598-20796098 GCF_036898095.1 Palaemon carinicauda
CTAGATCTTGTATCTGAGTACGAGATTATTTTTATTATCTCTAGCCAAGCTACAACCGTAGTTGGAAAAGCAAGATGCTTTAAGCCCAAGGGCTCCAATAGGGAAAAAATAGCCCAGTGAGGAAAGGAAATAAGGAGATAAATAAATGATGAGAATAATTTAGTAATAATGATTTATTACTAAATTAAAACAGTAACGTCAAAACAGATATGCCCTATGTAAACTATTAACGTCTAAAACAGTCATATAGGGTGGAGGTCTAGCCACGTTAAGGTCGAGGACATTGTGGCAGCCCCACAGAGACTGTTACAGCACCCTAGGTGGATTGCTGAGTCTCTCAAGGAATGCAGGTAAATGAGGCATATAAACCTATGAAGCCAGCTTCCTTATCAGGTATTCCAGGATAGCAAGGGTGGAGGTCTAGCCACGTTAAGGTCGAGGACCTTGTGGCAGCCCCACAGAGATTTTTACAGCCCCCGGGTGGATCGCTGAGTCTCTTAAGGAATCCAGGCAATGAGGCAGGATAACTTTAAGGTCCGTGCTATTCCTAAAGGATGGATGCAAAATCTTTTTCCTAGTGAAACTTCCTTTGTTAGTTACTCCAATAAGACCTCTCTGCCAAACAGACTTTGCAACATCAAATGTGTCTCTTCTGGGAGAGGGAGGCTTTTGTCCGGTCCTGGATGTAACTGCTTTCAACGCCCTCGTTCAGAAGTCAAAGTTCTCCATGGAGACATCGAAATCATGAACTATTAAAAGTCTCATGTCAGCCTGGTCACAGGGCGAAGCGGAGTCTGACTGCTTTTGCCTTCAGGCAGTGGAACCAGACTACCTAACTTCTGGCAATCTTGGGAGGGGAGAAGAGGGGAGCAGACCTTTGGTCAGTACATCTTCTGAAGGAGGATTACAATTTCCTTTCATAGGGAAACCTCCTTTAGTTTTAGCTCCAATAGATCTCTCTCCCAGATCTAGAGAGGAGTATAAGAGGCAGGCTTTGCAATTAAACTTTATCTGAGGTTTGTTTATAAGGAGGAAAGGGGGAAGAAGGTGTCAGTTCAGGCTGTGTGTTTTGGTCTCGGCTCCGCCCCTCTAATGTTCACGAAACTTTTGCTAAATGAAGCAGAATACTGCACTCAAGAGACATCAGAACCTCCCTGTATCTGGACGATTGGCTTATCAGAGCTCTTTCCTACGATCTTTATGAAGGATTTTCAGATAACTTTGAACCAATCAGAAGAATTGGGTATTCCTGTCAACAAGATGAGTCTCTTCTGACACCAGGACACTTTGCGCCACTTCTTGTAGGACGTTCGGCGTCTTGCTCTGTTATCCTCTCGGCGCCACGCCACGTCTTACAGGACGCTCGGCGCCACCCCTTCCAGGACGCTCGGCGCCACGTCTTACAGGACGCTCGGCGCCACGTCTTACAGGACGCTCGGCGCCACGTCTTACAGGACGCTCGGCGCCTCGTCTTACAGGACGCTCGGCGCCTCGTCTTACAGGACGCTCGGCGCCTCGTCTTACAGGACGCTCGGCGCCTCGTCTTTCAGGACGCTCGGCGCCTCGTCTTTCAGGACGCTCGGCGCCTCGTCTTTCAGGACGCTCGGCGCCTCGTCTTTCAGGACGCTCGGCGCCTCGTCTTTCAGGACGCTCGGCGCCTCGTCTTTCAGGACGCTCGGCGCCTCGTCTTTCAGGACGCTCGGCGCCTCGTCTTTCAGGACGCTCGGCGCCTCGTCTTTCAGGACGCTCGGCGCCTCGTCTTTCAGGACGCTCGGCGCCTCGTCTTTCAGGACGCTCGGCGCCTCGTCTTTCAGGACGCTCGGCGCCGCGTCTTTCAGGACGCTCGGCGCCGCGTCTTTCAGGACGCTCGGCGCCTCGTCTTTCAGGACGCTCGGCGCCGCGTCTTTCAGGACGCTCGGCGCCGCGTCTTTCAGGACGCTCGGCGCCGCGTCTTTCAGGACGCTCGGCGCCGCGTCTTTCAGGACGCTCGGCGCCGCGTCTTTCAGGACGCTCGGCGCCGCGTCTTTCAGGACGCTCGGCGCCGCGTCTTTCAGGACGCTCGGCGCCGCGTCTTTCAGGACGCTCGGCGCCGCGTCTTTCAGGACGCTCGGCGCCGTTTCTTTCAGGACGCTCAACGTCGAAGATCTAGCAGGAGGCATGACATTGAACATGAGAACCTCGGACTTCGTGATGACACCAGTCGAATCGAATGTCGAGATCAAGGACGCCTTAGTTCCGATGTCTTTGATCAAGTAAGTTTTTATCAAGCGTCTAGCCTTAGTACAACGCGGCGACATAGGCGGTGATCTGGGTTTCCTTGACGCCATGAGTCAGGACCTTAAAGAAATGTATCCTGATAAACACAACGTCACTACTTCCGTTAGATCTTCTGACACCATCACAAAAAATACTTTGTTTAAGCATGGTGATTCAGAGTCAAGTTTTTTCGGGCTTTTACGTCTTCTCTTAGAACGGAGCAAGCCGTCTTGAAACTGCAATCTTTTCTAAAGATACAGAAGTGTTCTGTGAGGAAGTGGATGAGTATGTTGGGAAACCACCTGTTTGGGAGTGGGTTTTTTCCCTGGGAAGGCTGAATCTTTCTTTGTGACCATTGATATGTCACTGTTCATCCTAGTTTTCCTGGACCAGGGTTCGATTCCAAGCCAGTCAGAAGCTAGAAGCTATAGTCCTTATGTGAGTTATCTTTATTCTCTCTATTTCAACCTCAATCATTTTGGGACAAGGAGAAGGTCTCTTGTCGATATGCATCCCTTTTTGGATGCCATAAGAAGTTGCCTTCAGTGGTGGTACGATCCAGTCAAACTTCCGGAAGGTCATCCCTTTTGAACAGAGGATCTTAGACCTTGTATTGTCTCTCGTCGCCTCGGCTTCGGGGTGGGAGCAACACTAGACAGTTGGAAGCTTCGGGACTATGGACAGAGGATCAGAAGAGCTTCCTCATCATCCAAAGGAACTGTTGACAGTCCAGTTGCCTCTCAAAAAGCTTTGAAGGGTCAGTTTGGAACAAAGTGGTGCAGGTCTATGCCGATCACACCACAGAATTGGCTTTCATTGCCAAGCAAGGCGGAACCCACTGGAGGTCCCTTTACGGGACTGAGAGGAGTCTTCTCATCTGGGCTAAGAAGAATGTAATCCTTCTAACAAGCTTGTTTCAAAGAGAGAAGAACTTATGGCAGAACAGTCTCAGCTGGAGAATGGACACAACATCGAGAAATCTGCAAGAATCTGTGACGACTTTGGTGTCGTTCTTATATAGTCCTATTCGCGACTTTGCAGACAAAGAGACTCAAAATTTACTGCTCTCCAGTGCCAGATCTCGAAGCAGTCCACATAGACGCATTCCTCTTAGTCTGGTCCAATCTGGATGTGTACGTTTTCCCCCGTTCTATATCCTATACAAGGTGACACAAAAGTTTGTGTCACACGAAGGGACCAGGTGACTTTAGTGGCATTCTTTTGGCCCTCAAGAGGATGGTTCACAGAGATACTGGAATGGATGGTGGACTCTCCTAGAAGTCTTCCATTAAGAGTAGTTTTACTCAGACAACCTCTCTTGGAAAGGTACCTTTCAAGTCTCCAAGCTCTTCTAGCTACCTTCAGTCTTTTGAAAACTCACAGGAACTAGAGGTTTTTCGAAGGAGGCTGCTAAGGCTTTTACAAGAGCAATAAGGACTTCTACCATCAGGATTTATAAATCCAAGTGGGAGGTTTTAGAGAATGGTGCAGAGTCAACTCTGTTTTCTCTTCCAGTATCTCTACAGACTTCCTGCTTTACCTTCGAAGGAAGCTCATTTGTTCATTCTCTTCCATCAAGGGATACAGGAGTGTGTTAGCGACTGTTGTCAAGCACAGTATCTTGGACCTTTAGATTGATAAAGTCCTACAGGAACTTCTATTAAGAAGCCCTCGTTACAGATGTCAAGAATGTCCTTTCATTCTTCATCAGACTCTTATAAGAGAGGCTCATACACATTACAGTGAGACTGGCCCCAAGTTTTTAAGGTCAAGACGCATGAGGTTAGTACTATAACAACTTCAATAACCTTCAAGCAGAATAGATTGTGGTGGAGCATTATGGACACAACTTTTTGGAGGAGTAAATCCGTGTTCACTTCACTCTATTTGAATCGTGTCCAGACTCTTTATGAGGACTGCTACACTCTGGGACCATTTGGGACCATTCGTGATAGCGAGTGCAGTAGTGGGGGAAGGATCCACCACTACGTTCCCATAACCCTAATACCTTTTTCTTCTCTTGGAACTTTGATATTTTTATGGTTGTTTGTGGAGATTGCGACAGTCTCCCACAATCTTTGATTTTAGTCAGATGGTCATTTGTTCCTTGAGAGCGCCCAGAACAAGGGTATTGGAAGAGGTCCTGTCACATAAAGGTTTTTAGACCAGTTTGACAGCTCCTAGAGGTCTTCAGCCCCCTGGTGGATCGCTGGATCTCATAAGGAAAGCGGACATAATTAAAGAATTCATTGAAGTCAGCTTCCTTATCAGGTACGAACCCTTAAGTTTGTTTATTAACTCTTAAGGAAAATTCCAACTATATTGGCTGTCTCTAACCCTCCACCAAAGGTGTTAATCAGCTATATATATAACTACCAGGTAAGTCTTATGTTTAAAAATGTTATTTTCATTATAGAATAAGTTTTTGAACATACCTGGTAATTATATATAATTAAATTCCCACCCTCCTCCCCTCTAGAGATTAGAGGCATGGAAGATATGAGGAATAATGGAATAGTTCCTAGGTACCTCGCTAGGGCGCACAGGTGGTACACCTGGCTATCCAATCGGCGATTGGCGCGAGTTTTTGAAATTTCTGTCGTGACGTCAGACGTAAGCTATATATATAACTACCAGGTAAGTATGTTAAAAAACTTATCCTATAATGAAAATAAAATTTAAATTTTGAATACAGATCAAGGAGAATATTACCTTATAGATAAACAGAATTTTAGGAGTCCAAAACAATATATTGTACACTAAAAATAAGCAAAATTATTTTCACATCAATCAATTTTAAATCTTAAAACTGCATATGGTATAAAACATACTTATCCTTTATAGACAAATTTATTTTTATTTTTGTAATGTTCTATTGTAGTTACACACACACACACACACACACACTACCTTGCCTTTACACAGAATTCAGTCTTTTACCTTAAGACATTGAGTATATTTTTTTTATGGATGGCAATTACTTTATGGTATTTACAGTATAGGTATACAAGCATAAGGAGAGGATTTAATGAAATGTAAAACACTGTATAAAGAATTCATTATTATTTACAGTAACTTTATTTACATTTTTACACAGTTCAATAAATGCTTTTAGAAAGTTCACAGATTTTCTTAGAAAATTCTATCGCATTAGTATAAACTACTTATTCTACTTGTGCATGCCATTTGGTGCATTATAATTTTGCTGAGAGTTAAAGTTGTTCTTGAAAGAAAATACTTTGTCATCTTTTTATAAAACCTGGTGAAGGGAATTTGAGGGTTAGCTTTAATTTGACAACTATACTATATACAGTATAAATGTCATTGTTTTACTGTCGGATCCCTCTTTTCAACTGTGCTTAGTTGAGATCAGTAAATACAGTACAGTATTATGTTGCAGGTTAATCCTATGGCAGGTGAGACTAAAGAATTTACTAAACTCTGTCCATCAGGAAATAACCAATAAAGTGATGGAAGTGACCCAGTATGGGTCTCTAAACTGTGAACCACTAAATACATCTCTGCCAAAACCATACTTAACCACTTTTGTTTTTTACTCAGTTGCGTGAAATTTCTCCATGTTCACTCAAATAGTGGGTTAATTCCAAAGGTTAATGATTAGAAAGGCAATTTGATTACTAATCACACATTACTTGATGCAAGCTGAACTTGTAAGAATGACAAAATATACCTGGCTGGGGGCTTTAACCTAGTGATGAAATACAAATTGAAAGACCTAGAGCTTTTTTCAAGAAAAACTCGCTTCTCAGGTGACCCGTCTTGCATCAGCAACACGCATAAGAAAAATAAGAATATACACTTGTTAAATAATTCACTAGAAAAAATTATACATTTAAACAAAAAAAATCTTCTACATTTCTGAGAAACAAAATACAGTACTTGAAAAAACTTAAATTAAATTTTTCTATCTTCAATATATTTCACGAACAGGATTTTGTGAATTTTGTCATTACAAAAGGTTAACAGAAAATATAAACCATAGGCAACAAATTCTACAGGTGGATAATGTATTCCAAATTCAATGCTAATTTTCTAACACCATGCGGTAAACACTGTAATATCAATATCGATATGCAACAATTTCCCACTTAGTATATAGTATATGTGTTGCCAATAAAAATTATTCAAACTAATTTGGAACTAAAATTTTGGAGAATTGTATGGGGATATGAATTTTATTATCGCATACAGTGCTGTGAAGTTTTTCCAAGGATAATGGAAGATGTTCTAAGTAAAACACCAGATAACTGAATAATAACATCCACATGAACAGCACTTTTCTTTTTAATCATAATAAAGAATGTTCATAATGCTTGATATAGTTTGTTCCTTCTTGAATAAATAAAAAGTGAGAAGCAAGATATTTTACTAACAAAACTTGACACTTTTATTACCCAGTTCAGTACCATCCAAGTACATGTAATGCATATACTCTACCATATAATATAATCATGACAATTAATTGTTAAATTATTAGCAAAAAATTAAACTAAAACTGCTGAATTATGTGAAGAAAAATTGATAACAAAATGTAAATACATTGTCCTTTTATTAAACATGTATTACATGAGAATTTTACAAAAGTATATTTATTGCTGTTTTTTAATATTAAATGTATAAAACCTGACCACATAGGCAAAGAAAAAAATTAGGTTAGGAACCAGATTTCCATCCCTATCTTAGCGTTCTTGCTCACCCAAAAAAAGCATATGGTGGTCCTGATTTAAAGCCAGTTTCATTGTGGAGGAAGTTTAACGATGTAATTCCATTTAAGAGAACTTAAAGAAGTGAATGGAACAGTAGTACCAAGAATGATTTCGTAAATAGCAACATAAGCAGAAATGTTTTGAGCACTGGAGTGTGTGATGAATGGAAAAAATCTGAATAATTCATGAAACTGTATTGAAGATGAAATCTGACATTGCACTAACTCTTAGACTTTAATCATTAAAACTTAAAAATGCTTCGTTTAATTCTGGATATCATCTTCTAATAACGGAATCCATCCTACCTTGCAATCAATTAAAACTTCTTTTCTTGATACAGTGTCCAAGTAAGCAGTCTGAAAAGAAAAAAATGTAAGTACAAACTTAGATATTTATATATTTTTTAAATTGGCTCTATCTTTAAAGCATCAAAATATAAATACAATAAGAAATAATTTTTTGAAATTCATTAAATTTAGATATAGCGTTGCTTTCATAGCATTACAATTCATTACTAAGCACTTTCATCACAAAATTCAATATGAAATTGTTCTAATAGTAAAGGAATCTCAACAACCTTGTTCTTTATTACTCTATTGCATCACGGATTCCCACCTAGTTACTAACAAAACTTCTAAATAAAAGGACACCTATTAATAATTAACTTTAATAGGAAACTAAAGGTTTCATTGTTTTTTTAATTAGTTCTTAAGTTCTAACAAAGTCATTTCATTAGTTACATACAACTTTTGTAAACATATTGGTATTTATCAAAACTAGGTCTTTTACCATCAGACATTCTCCTACAGTACTTGGATGATTTTAAATAATGGGATGACAGATTTGCCGCCAATTTATAGATCCATAGAGTTCTTTGATCGTTCGTTCGTTTTAGATTGCCTTGCCTTATGCAAGATACGGGCTCTTGCGTTGGCAACCTGTAAAATAGTTCTAATATGTACTGTAACCGTATGTAATGGAGAGAAAAACTGGTAAATATATTCATATAAAGGCAAGGGCAATTTTATACAGTACAGTAAAAATTAATGGAAGAAAGGAACAAAAATAATGTTTGCAGTTTGTCTTTTGCTAAGACCTTGGGGATTTTGATACCCCTCTTATAATTAACAAAATTTGTACAGAAATCCCTGGATTGTTGTCACAAGCACATAGGATTGGCCTTGATTTTAAGCTGCCTTTGGTGGTGTTTATCATGAGGCCCTTGTTTATATTTTCAAACAAGTGGAAGTTGGTGAGTCTTTTCTTAGCATCACTATTCAATTTTCAAGAAATAGATTGCAGAGATTAGTTGTTCATGGGCAGCACAGTGACTATAGATATGTTATATCTTATGTTCCTCAGGGTAGTGTTCTCGGCCCATTACTTTTAATACTAGACAAGTATGTGGTTTGGCCTAGATAACAAGCTCATTGCATATGCAGATGATGCTAATCTCTTTGCACCACTTCCATCTCTTGAATATAGATCTGGAGTTGCTGAATCCTTTAATAGAGACCTAGCTAAAATTAATGCATGGTACAAATTATATGGCATAAAGTTGAACCCTAACAAAACTCAAAATAGGATTGTAAGTAGGTCGAGGACAGTAGTTCCTCAACATACAGATCTCAGCATTGATAGTTTCTTGACTGTATGCCTCTTTTTAAAATTTTTGGTGTAATTTTCAATAGCAAATTTACTTTTGAGAAATGCATTCGGGGGGTCTCTTCTTCAATTGACAAAAAATTGGCTAAGAATGTCTTAAAAGATTTTCAATGATTAATCTATTCTGAAGTGTTTTAATTAATTCATTCTACATTGTTTCGAGTATTGTTCTCCTGTCTAGTCTTCAGTTGCTGATCATCTTAATTTGTTGGACATGAACTTTCGGTCTATTAAATTTATCATTCCTGATCTAAATGTTTATCTCTGGCACCATCGTTCAAATAGTTTGTTATGCATATTGCATAAGATTTTTCACAATTCTGACTATCCTTTACATTCAGATCTTCCTGGACAGTACCACCCTGTTCGTAACACTAGGTATGCAGTTAATTGAAATTGCCATGTCTTCTCCACTAGGAGGCTCAACACTACACATTATTCTAGAAGTTTTATTCCAGCTGGGATCAAGTTGTGGAAAGATCTTCCAAATCAGTAGATAGTTGAATTAGTAGAACTTAAAAAGTTCAAACTTGCAGCAAATGTTTTTATGTTGAACAGGCTACCACAAGTTCCTAAAAAGTTTATATACGAAAGATCTGTTTTAATGTTGTTACTGTTCTTGAAATATTTTATTTTATTTTAATTTTCCATTACTTCTAGTATACTGTAGTTTATTTTTTCCGTATTTCCTTTCCTCACTGGGCTACTTTTCCTGATGGAGCTCTTGGGCTTCAAGCATCCTGTTTTTCCAACTAAGGTTGTAGCTTAGCTAGTGATAAATAATAATAATAATAATAATGATAATAATAATAATAATAATAATAATAAGAATAATAATACTGTAGTAATAATAATAATTACAATCTTGCCTTCTCCATCATAAGGCTCAAAACTACTCCGTATTCTATTATTAATGCATGATAAGCTACAACCCTAGTAGGAAAAGCAGGACGCTATAAAGCCCAAGGGCCTTAACAGGGAAAAATAGCCCTATGAGGAAAGGAAAAAATGAAAGGAATAAACAAAGAAGTAATGAACAATCAAAATATTTTAAGAACAGTAACATTAAACTAGATCTTTGATATACTGCATAATCCATAAAAACTTGCGGGATGAGATAGAATAGTGTACCTTCAAGCAAGAGAACTCTAATCCAAGACAGTGGAAGACCTTAGTACAGAGGCTATGGCACTACCCCAGGCTAGAGAACAAGTTTGATTTTAGCGTGTCCTTCTCCTAAAAGAGCCTATTAAGAGCAAAGTAGCCAAAAGTAGCCCATGCTAAATTAATCTGCTAGCAGACAACATTAAGACGCACTAATAATCAATAGGAACACAGTAATGTCATATTGGCATTTCTTTAATAATGGAACCCAATTTTTTTTCTTTTTTTATAAGAGTAGGGTTCAGTTATGTTACACCCCCACTCATAAGTCTGAGGAAGCAGGAAGGACCCTACAGTACTTCCCCAAAGAATTGTGTGATCCCCACTGACTAGTACCAGAGCATTAAAAGGTAGATTCATAAACCACATGGGTCCGGTTACCTATAAACACTAAGTGAAAGAATAGTCCATAGCTACATCACATGAATGGAATGAAGTAAAAAAAAAAGAAAAAAAAAAATCCCCCCTGATAGGGAATCCCTCGAGAGGAAGCTAGACATCCAGCATGGTTGGTGTGTGTGTGTGTGTGTCAATTGACCCAGTTGGTATCGCTCCCTTATGCCTGACTTCCCCCATCAAGTGTCCTCAATCGATCTGCTAAAAAACCATGCAGATCCTAAATCCATTATACAGTATATAGATTAAACGTTAAGGAAGAATAAGCTGTGGAAATTTTTTCCTTTTACTCAATTCCTCAATTGAGCTGCACAATTTACAACTGAAAAAGATGGATCCTGGTGGTAAACAAACAACCCCATGGTTTGCCGACTTCCCAGCAATTAGTGCTTCCAAATAGGTGATGTATTGTTTTCCAGCTGACGAATACAGTTTAGCACAGGAAATTATTATTATTATTACTTGCTAAGCTACAACCTTAGTTCGAAAAGCAGAATGCTATAAGCCCAGGGGCCGCAACAGGGAAAATAGCCCAGTGAGGAAAGGAATAAGGGAAAATAAAATAATTTAAGAACAGTAACATTAGAATAGATATTTCCTATATAAACTATAAAAACTTTAACAAAACAAGAAGATAAATTTGATAGAATAGTGCGCCCGAGTGTACCCTCAAGCAAGAGAACTCTAACCAAAGACAGTGGAAGTCCATGGTGCAGAGGCTATGGCATTACCCAAGACTAGAGAACAATGGTTTGATTTTGAAGTATCCCTCTCCTAGAAGAGCTGCTTACCATAGCTAAAGTGTCTCTTCTACCCTTACCAAGAGGAAAGTAGCCACTGAACAATGTGCAGTAGTTAACCCATTGGGTGAAGTATTGTTTGGTAATCTCAGTGTTGTCAGGTGTATGAGGAAAGAGGAGAATCTGTAAAGAATAGGCCAGACTATTTGGTGTATGTGTAGGCAAAGGGAAAGTGAACTGTAACCAGAGAGAAGGATCCAATGAAGTACTGTCTGGCCAGTCAGAAAGGACCCCCATAACTCTCCAGCGGTAGTATCTCAATGGGTGCCTAGTGCCCTGGCCAACCTACTACCATGCTGTGATTGGGTCTAGAAAGCCTGACCTTGTGAGTCTCCCTTATACACACGAGTTTTTGCTTCAAAGTTGATGCCCTGGTCTTAGGGCAGGGAAGAAGAGATTTCTCAATACTGTATATAATTTTCTAGGCTATATGAAATTCACCTTGGTGACCACACACTTTTTAACCCCTATAATATCATATTCCCTAAAGAAATCAAGCAACAGTAGCATGAATTTTTAAGCTAGCGCTGCAACACCCAAAGTATCTAGCTTTTTTTCCTGTGTTCATAAGGTAGTGTGTAAGAGCTCATAATAAATCATAACTCGTACTCTTTTTGTCCTCTCAGTTTCTTTAATTGCATAATCTTATGATAAATATTAATGACAATTATAGAGCATAATGAGGGAACACTGTATAAATTTTTACTATTGAAGGCACTACAGGGTTTATTCTATTGTCCTTACCATTTAGTTTAACCAGTCTACTAAGTTAAAATATGAACTCTAACAGAGCAGATGGAAAACGGATAATAATTATACAAAAGAAAAGTGGGTACTAAAGCACCTTTCTAGCAATAGACCTTAATATTATGGTAAAAGAGATCAGTAGGACACTTTGACAAAAAATCAAAAGGGCTTCTCATTTCGTACTTTAATTTGGTTTTAGGTTTACAGTATATTAAAAAAGAAGACATGGTTTGGTTTGGCATGAATACAAGACTTTACCTCTGATACACTCCAAATTCTATGGAACAGTTCAGTAATTTTTCTCACTTTTTCCATTCATCATTTAAGCCAAGTGGCAGTTTACTCAGGAGGTTTAAAGGTTACTCATGAGTTGCAGGAACAAGGGATGGGTTATTGCAATGCCAAACACTGTCTCTTACAATAAACTTACACAGTATGTACGGTATATGATCAGCACCCAAGATCTCTCTCCTTGCATACAACCATGTAAAGTTAGGTAGGCTAGACGTATGGGTTCTTCTTAAACCCATTACCCAAAGCTGATATTGCATGCAAAGTCATGTTTGCTCCAGAAATCTATGAAGCCATGTTCACAGCAGGTACACTGGATACACAGATTGTGAATCACTAACGATACAGTTAAGCTACTGCAAATCTAGTACTATACAGTACAAGGGCAAAAAGGAACAGTAAAATAATAAAACATGATCAAGCTCAAGAAGAAAAAAATTTACCTGTTTCCTGACATATTGCACTATACACTCCAATCGCTCAGGATCATCACATTCCTTAGAAAAGAGTCTTCTCCACAATGCAGAAGCCAAAACTTTGTCATCACTCATTAATCCTTCATCATAAGAAAATAATGCAGATTGGAATGACGATACAATATCTTGAATTTGTTCATTACGGGCAGTAGGTGATGAATCCTGTAAATTATGTAAAACAGTATGCCAGGTTTAACTATGTTCAAATGATTGTTGATATTACAGTAAGTCATAATGCTGCCCTGATAACCCTAGTACAAAAACAACGAAAAATAAGAAATCATATTGAATATTTTAAGCAACTTTTTCTAAAACCAGTTCTTCCATATTTCTACATAAAAAGCTTCCCAGCTGATTCTGCAGTGTTAATTTTTATCTTTTCAAATAATATTTTCATCTTGAATCATATTCAGTCACTTTATTTTGAAGGGTTCAAAGTGAACCCTTCAAAATAAAATGACTTTTACCAATGACATTAATTAACCCTCACAATCTTTAATACTGAATGCATGAACTTGACTACACTCAAGGAATGAGGATAAACTAGCATGTGTGATTTTCAGTGAAAATTCTCTAGCACTAATTCAAATTACTGTAAGCGGACCGGTCGCTATGTCTTGCCTTTTCTTTTCTAATTATTCAAAATACATCATTTCTTTTTGTTTTAGACATGTACAATACCTTCATCATATAAAATTTCAAGTCATTTGATCAAAAACTTTTTGATTTATTAGTAAAAATCAGGATTTGAAAAAAAATTTAGGTACATTTTTCTCCACTAATATGACCCCGATTGTATTGAAAATCATACCATCAAAACTTCTTCATAAACCGAATAATTGTGTGACAGATTTTTTATTTTCCTTTTTCTTTTCTTTTAATGGTTTTTTTTCTTGATTTTCTTCATCTAGATGCAAAAAGGGATTTTGACAAAGGAAAAATCTATTTCTGGGCGAGGAACCTGCGTCGCCCAGTGAAATGCTCCTTATAGCACCATTTCTAAGACATAAATATTGCTAAATATACCAGAGAAGAAAGATGCATGGAATGCCAGGGATAAACCCAGCTCGCTCACTCTGAGTGTCTGTATAGTAACTGGGGCGTGATAGAAACACGACCATAGGTCCCTCACCAGTTAGACCTCTCCTTCTTCAACAACCCCCGGAACTATGAGGTGCCGATCTACACCCGACTGCTGCCCTCTACTACGACTATCCTCCCCTCACCCCTACCCCTCCCCACCCTCTCACCCTTATTCCTCCTAGCACCCCAAGCTTGGACTAGCCCAGGGTGAGGGAAAAAGAGAGGAGTGGATTCACTGGGCGACACAGGTTCCTCGCCCAGAAATAGATTTTTCCTTCGTCAAAATCCCTTTTCTGGGCTCGATTTGTGTCGCTTCGTGAAATCATAACAGAGAAATGGTCCCAAGCTTGGGAATACACATTAAAAAAAAAGGGGGGAGGGGGAACTGAAATAAAAACAGAATATGGAATTAAGAGAGTTTAATAACAAAACGTAAACTAGCAATACGCAGTGTACAGAATACAGAAAACATCCCAAAATAAACAGCCAGATATACTGGGGAAACTCTCAAGAACCAAAATTAATTATAACAAACAAAGACATAAATACATAATATATATCAAAATCAGAGGGTAGGGTGCAAACCAAATGAATAACAAAGGGACGGTAGGGAGAGTAGGCAAGGCAGGTTACGGCCCGCTCCTTATAAGGAGACAAGGCATAAAAAGAAAAGGGGGGAGGGGGGGCAAAAAGATAGGACCTAATTATAATGGTTCTTCGATATCTGGAGGAACTACATTCCCTGCTGCCACTGTTGCAAATTTAAGGGCCTTCGAAGATTTCAAATAGTGGCGTTGAAAGACAGTGGGTGGCTTCCAACCGGTGTATCGTTTCAAGTCTTCAAAATTCATGTGATGGAAATAATTAACTGAGGTCGCCACTGCCTAGACATCATGGGCATGTGGGACTGAATGAGGACTGGCTTGCTTAATAAAGTAAAGAATCTGCTGCCTAATCCCCTTCATGGAAATAGTTCCTCCTTGTTCTCGAACAAACAAAGGGCCTAAAGACTTATTAGAAGTTCTATTCAAGTAAGCTTTCAGTGTGTTAACAGGGCACAGAGAGAGATCCTGAGAGAGTGGAACAATCTTCCACGGAGTCCATCTAGATTGGGGATCCACATTTTTCGCTAAGAAACTTTTATCTCGGGAGAGCAAGACCTCGCTAGACGAAAGAAAGTCAATGTGACCCGGCTCTCTTGACAATGCCGAGATTTCTGATATTCTGGCTCCTGAAGCTAAACTTACCAAAAATAACATTTTCCTAAGAATCGTTATGTAGGAGCATGAGTCATTATCAGGACATCATTGAGAAACCAAGACATCGTGTGTGGACGGGTAGCTGGTTTTAGTCTAGCACAAGCCTTGGGAATAGATGAGAAATAGGAATCCGTAAGATCAATAATGAACCCGAATTGAAATATTTTCTTCAAGGCGGACGTGATCGTGGTAATAGTACTAGCAGCTAGGCCCCCTTCAAACAAAGTTCTGAAAAAGGTAACTGCCAGATTGGCAGTCATTGTCTTAACATTCGAGTCCCTCAGAAACTTCACTAACTTCTTAACAGCCGAATCATATTGCCGAAGGGTAGAATCCCTCTTATCCGATTCCAGGAACAACGTGTTAAGGGGATCGATAGCAGCATCCTTCTGAGCCACAAATTTCATGACGTCCATAAAGTTAGGGCACTCAGGATTCTTGAGGAAGCTGACACATTGCGAGTTTGTACTGTTTGCGTCAACCTTGGGTTGGGAATCCGGCGAGGACGGAGACCTAGTTCCGCCAAGAGGGGAAACCAATTGCTTTTTGGCCAGTGGGGAGCCACGAGAGTGATCTGTCCTTGGAAAGTCCTGAGCCTGTCCAGAACTTTCATCAGCATGTTTATAGGAGGAAACGGGTAGATCCTCTGCCAGGTGTTCCAGTTGAGAGACATGGCGTCTGAGGGTCCAGGTTGGGGGCTACATAACATTGGAGTTTGTGGTTTGAGTCCATGGCGAAGAGGTCCACTTGAAGATTTGGAACCTGCTGGCAGATCCAACGGAATGATGCTTGGTCCAGGGACCATTCCGACTCCAGGGGAGTCGTCCGGGAAAGAGCATCGGCTACTACGTTCCTGAGACCCTCCAGGTGAACTGCTGACAAATGCCAATGGTTCCTTGTTGCCAAGGAAAAGATGGCAATCATCACTTGATTGATGTGACCCGACTTGTTGATGTAGTGAACTATCACTGTGCTGTCCAGAACCAACCTGATATGTTGATTCTTGGACGGGGAGAGTCACTTCAGAGTCGAGAATACCGCCATGGCCTCTCAAGATATTCATGTGCATCTGACAAAAAGATGTAGACCACAAGCCCTGGACCTTCTTGAATGGAGAATAAACCCCCCCCCAACCGCTTAGGGAGGCGTCCGTATGGACTACTAATGCTGGCGGGGGGGGAAATGAAGAGGTACCGACTTCGCCAAGTTCCTGACCTTCGTCCGTGGGAGAAATCTTTTTCTTAGGATAGATGGAATCCTTGAAACCTAGTCTCGAAATTTGTCGTTTGCCCTGGATCGCCAACCTCGATTGATGTCCTTCAATTTGGCTTTCAGTAGGACGTCTGTGACGGAAGCAAACTGGAGTGAACCTAAGACCCCCTCTTGGTTTCTGAGATGTAAATTTGGCCCCGAGAAATTTCCTCGTGCCCTTTGCGATCTCTTTCCTCTTCCGCGGGGGAATCGACAGTTTGTGGGTGGTCAGATCCCATTGGAGACCTAACCACTGGAAGCACGACGCCGGAATCAGGCAGGACTTCTAGAAATTCACTCGGAACCCTAGGTGTTCCAGAAACTTTGACCTTGTCCGTCGCCTCGCGACATTCCCTGTCACTGTTGGCCCAAATAAGCCAATCGTCTAGATAGGCCACTAACTGTATTCCTTGAGTTCGCAACTCTTGGACCACTGCTTCCGCTAATTTCGTGAATACCCTGGGAGCGATATTGAGACCGAACGGCATCACCTTGAAGGCGTATGCCCAATTGCGGAGCTTGAACCCCAGAAAAGGACGAAAATGATGCGCTATTGGAACTTAATAATAGGCGTCTGCAAGGTCGATAGAGGTGGTGACGGCCCCACGAGGAAGTAAGGTCCCTACCTCCGAGATGGTCAGCATATGGAACTTCTCGCATTGAATGAAGGTATTCAAACGAGACAGGTCTAAAATGACCCTTCCTTTGTTGGAGTCTTTCTTTGGCACACTGAATAAGCGACCTTGAAATTTTAAACATGAAAAAAAGAGAAACGGGAAAATCAAAATTCTGTCAAACAAAACTTTGGGATTTTTATTCCTCTTTTCAAAATCTTTCTAAAATTGAACTACAAATAACTGGGAAAAATTTACCAAAGTGTGAATACGTGTGTTTTCGAGTTATGAGCTCCCAAAGATTTGCTATAAATTTTTTCTTTTTTCTTAGAAAAATCAAAATAACATTAATATGATAACCTTATTTAATACTTATTTGTTAATTCTTACACGAAGGCTCCCTAAACGAGGTATTTAAACCCTAAGTTTACTAATACACTTGGTTTGAGGGTGTCATGAGTTGCCAGTGGCCTCTCACTGTTGCCAAAGTTTTAGTTACAATGTTCTAGCTTTGTCTCCTTTTCATGTTTCCCTCTCTTCATGGTTCTGTTTTTGTTGCTTTCTAATTACTTTTTGTTCTTTCTTTGACCTTTGGTAACATTGACCTTCCTATAAAGTTCATGAGGACGTTGTGAAAATACAATGTACATATGAACTACAAGTAAACATACACATGTATCACCTTCTATACGTCTTTGTAAACACTGGCTGGTCTTCTCGTAGATCGTAGTTTGCATTCACCTACCCTCTACCAATGCCTTCCATCTCTGCCAGCTGTACGAGTCTTTGAAATATAAGTGAAAAAAAATCGCTATATATACAGTATGCAAAAATAAACTCGCAAAGACGATTCCATCAAACTCAGTCGTGTAGACGATGCAGTAAGAATGACGTCATCATTTAAAGACTGCTTCATCTTCATTATTTGTGAAAATAATTGGCTGAAACTTCTGGAGAGCATGTACAATATGTTTACGCATGAATAGAAACAATAAAACGATTTTCAATTTTTTAAAGTTATGTCAAACACCATAGTGGACGGTCCCCTTAAGTTTAGCATGACGATGAAGACCTAAGGGGTTTTAGCATTGGACATTGATACTAAATTTTGAAGCAGTTCTTTTACTAAACTCATTACCCAAGTTACATTAAAAGTGTTGGCTGTTTATAAACTTCCTAATGCATTAAATGCTTCTTGTTCAAATTTCTACTACCAGCCCTTATAATTTCAAGAATAGTTTTTAAAATGTTTTTGTTTAATATTAGAATACCATATATTATTTTGATATGCGTTCTAAATACTGTAGTGTGTGTAAAATTTCCTATATGCAATGTAAACTCAAAATGAGGATATGGGTCCTAATAGGCAAAGCGTGTTTATAAGAAAAGGGAGGTGCTGGAAGTGAGGGATAAAAGCTCATAGTCCAATAGGCATCAACTCAGTGTGTAGCGGAAAGAGGAGGTGGTGCAGGAGAAGCATGAAGAGAAAATTCTAGGGACCTGCAAAGTCCTTTTTTATAGACACATTTACTAAGCGAAGAGAGACAATCCTCCAAAGTAGTAGTATCATGTCTCTTTCCCTTGGATGGTGAGGCATTTGAAATATTGGGAGCTAAACCAGCATTAGCACAAGTCGAAACAGCTGGAACATGGCCATTGGAGGGACCTGACTAGTTCTTTGTCTCTGCTTTAAACAAGTCAAAATTAAGTTTTGAGAAACTACTGAGCTGAGTAGGACATCATGAATAAAGGGAAGATGAGGAATGTTGAAAAGAACCATGAGGAGGAACTAAAGTTCTAAACTGATCTTAGAGGCCCATTCCTTTTCAATTTTAACTATACTTAATATAAGCTGCCTCATCTGTATCTTAAACCCTTTCTTTTGTCCAGTTTTCAAGACCTATCGGTAAGAGCGCAGTTCATGCATCTTTGCCTTTGCCGGTCTAATGTTACAATTGCAGAATCAGAACTTCTTGTGATGGGACAAGGCAGTACTACTTCATCAAAACAGACTACAGTATAATTTCGTTTTAAGACAAAGTGAGAGGTTAAAGATGCATATTTCTATAAGATTGTGACATACAATTGGCTTAATTCAAACTTTTAATCACTGGAATGAAACCAATATAAATTATCAGGAATTCCCAATAATAAGTCTCCTGCTCTCTGCTTCAGGTCAACATCAGTATAAATTTTACTAAGTACTATATCAAAGTTAAATGATCAAACATATACTGTATCACCTGCTATAACATTCCAAATGAAAAGATTACAACTAGTCCACCTACCCTCCCAATTCCTAACTGTTTTGTTGCTTAAATATGAGTTTTACAATAATTAAATATCCCTTCATCTTATGTAAGTCATTAAATATACCTTTATATATCTAGTAGTGCATTAATAAATTTGATACTTATCGCAAAATTCTGGAATTGGCTTTGAATAATCATAGGTTTTGACGGGACTTTAAAAATATCTTCAGAATAATCATGTTTACAATAATAAAACTGCATAATTATTTAACTTTCATTTTTAAAAGACATTAAAAACCTACACCCAGTTTCTTAGCTCTCATTTCAACGTCTTCCCACATGGCTTCAATCATACAGTTGCGTGCATATCTTCCCTCTTCACCTTCTGCCATAAGTCGTGTTACCATCATCCATACGTGCAATTCCGTTACCAGAAACCAAGAGAAAAACGTATCTGGTAGGTCACACACTGAAAATAAAATACAGTATGAAAATAAACACCCACATAATGTATATATCTGTTTATTTAACTACAGGCTACTTCCATTTATGTGGGTTTTGGTGACGAGAAAATTATTTTCTCCCTTTTTATCTACTTTTGAGACAAAAAGTTTGTCTCAATTTTGACATATTAATCCTATTTTCCTGTCAGAAAATTTACTCCCATGCCCTTTTGTCTTCCCTGCAAGAATGCTATGTCCTTTCTTATTAAGGGTTTAGAGACAAAAGCTCATAGGCAGTTGGATCCACGTCAGATGAAAGACTTAAAAGTTCCTGATATTAGAAGTGCAGTTACCTTTCTTAATTTCTAGAAATCTTTCTTTGGAAAATTTAGTGGAAGATAAGTAGCATACCCAGTCTGTTTTCTTTCTAAATTTTATTTTGGAGGAGCCTGGTTTGCTTATGCAGTACAGCACTGTACTGTATAAGAATAAGAGACTATTAGGTTCTGTGGTAGCGGAAAGTATTGTAGCTAAATAAGTTTTCCTAATTTAAAATTTTTGAAAGTTGTAATTCAAATTAGTATATTATTTTCCCTATGGAAAATTACAAGGTGATGTATAATATAGAAAACTATAGTTTTAGTTTCGTTGTTTTGTAGGAGGAATTAAATCTTAAATTTCGTTGTTTTGTAGGAGGAATTAAATCTTAAATTTTCTCACTCTTTTTACGTTTTAGCTTTTTATTAATGTTTAAAATAGCTTTTCTGTACTGTTTATAGTCTTGTTTTTCAACATGGATGCATGAATACTTTCTTATTGTGTGGTGATTACTGTTAAACTAGTTTTAAGGAAAAGCAAGCCTCTAGCAATTTAAAGTACCCAGTATATAAATAGGTTGGGGCTTTAGATTACCTGAATCTTTCCTTTACTATCCCATCTCTTTTTAAAAGCAGTATGAATAGCATGAGAGGTTTATAGGAATACACAGATGTCTACATACTCGCCTGCCATTTATATACATGCCCCCTCCCCCACTGACTAGTGGTGTCAAAAGGTTGTTGAACTACCTATGACTCTGAGACAAAGACAAAGAAATATGACCCACCCAGGAGATAGTATTCCCATACACAGCCACTATAAGGTTACAGTACTACACTAGAGGAAAAGGGCAATTACAGGGAAAGAAAACAGGAAATTTTTAGTTTAAAGGGTAGACATCGGCATTTACCATCTTCGAGGAGATGCAATATGAACACCCAGCAATTAAAGAAATAAGTAATTTTATCAAAAAGCAAGTATTAGTCCTCATCAGGATAATAGGTGGTAGACTTTACAGTATAATCTAGAAGGATGTGAATGCAAAGGGTTATTAAATTTTGTTTACCATATGCAGAATGAGCTAATTGAATGATGGTGAAACAGATTATCAAGATCACATATGGGAAAGTTAATACACTATGCTTTTGTTCCAACTGCAGTTGAGAGTTGGCTGTTGAAAATGAAACGGGCAAGGACTCCTCAAAACTGTAAATTGTGTGAAGAAATTTAAAAAATGTAAGGCAAAATCAATTATAATTCCTTACCTGCAATGAATTCCAATGCAGAAACTTTTTCCCCAATATTTTCATACAAAACAAATCCTGATCTTCTTAGTTTCTGCAAAAGTAGAGAATTATGATATATTTTCAATGTATTTATAGCTTCTACAAAATAATACTGTATACAGAATGGTAAAAAATTCAATCACCCTTCCATCTTAATGCTTTCTTTGATAGCACGTAGCCAAACATTAAGGTAAACAGCAGTAAGATACAATTAATGCAGTACACAAGGTCTTGCACAAAAAACCCAACCCTCATCATTAGCCAGAAAAATTACAAATTTGGAATAACTTGTATTTTTCCTAACTAAACAAACCTGTAGCTCTTTACGTAGGAGTATTATTTCGACGATAGCTGAAACCAACTGTTTTAGCTTTTGTGAGGGGTAACAACTTGCGGAGGGGGTTAGCAGGGGTAGACCCAACCACCCCACTCACATCTGTACTAGTAAACAACCTTCACTTTGCATTTGCAGCGGGACTTCCATGGAAACGTAATGGCGGGACCACTGTGTAGAGCTACAGGTTTGTATAGTTAGGAAAAATACAAATTATTCCATATTTATCATTTGTTTCTGGATTATATACAAACCTTACGTTCTTTATGTAGGCGACTTGCTCCATGGTGGGTGGAAGTCCTAAAACCAAGAGGCTGGTAACTGTCCAAGGGGGACACTTTGTGTTTCGTACGAGCTGTTTAGAGGGCACCCTGACAAATGATCCTATAGGAAGACGGCCTGGGCAATCGATACTAGATGTAGAATTGGTAATATGACGACAAGGTAAGCGTAATTTTGGAGCCAAACTCTGCCTTAACCTGGACATTGCCCAACCCACCTCGCCTAGAGAACTGGGACATAACAAATATAAAAACATATAACAGGTTACACAAAGGGCATGGTACCCACCTGCACCCAGAGGAGGTCGGCTTGCACAGTTCCTCGGATGCTGAACCCCAAAAGAGAGGATGAAATAGGAAGTGGACAGTCACTCGCACATTCATCCTAGGCTTGCTTATGGATAACATCTGCCCTCAACTGACTGCTACTTGTCCAACAAGGGAGCTGAGGCATTATTAACCACATTTTGTGCAGCTACCACAGGACTTGTGTAGATGAATCCAGGTTTCTGTTGGTTGTGTTTTGCAGGTGATGGGTGGTGAAAAGTTGTTTGCTCTTTCCACACACACACTTTATTATCTGCATCACAGACCTTCGTTTTCAATGCCACGGATGTGCCTACACCCCTGATGTCATGAGCACTGGGACAGCGATCGAACGGTGAGGAGCCTGGTTGTATGGCTCTCTCAATTACCTGTCGAATCAAGGTAGATATGGAATTCTTTATAATCATCCTCTTTGTTCTCCCATGTTCACAAAGAGCTTGCTGATCTCAGGGTGGGCTCTGGAGGTCCTTTTTGGATATTGCCTCAGCACCCTTCCAGCCAGGGCAGAGTAACAGTTGGTCTGGGTCACCTGTTACAGAACGGAGAGACTCAATCTGGAAGGGTCTGAATCTAGGATTTGCTACAGCCAGATTTTTAGTCTTGGCTACAAACTTAGGGAGGAAACAGTGTCGCTTGCCCCAATCCTCTAGAGTGGGCAATGTCATAGGACAGACCATGTACCTCAATAACTCTATATGCAGAGGCCAGGGCTAGTAAAAAGGCACTCTTCAGGGTCTGATGCTTGACAAGGATGTTTGTATGGCTTTCCTTTCAATGAGAATAGTACTTTCACTACGTTCCAAGGGAGTGGTATTACTAATGATTGAGGGCAGGTGCCCTTGAAATTCCGTATAAGGAAAGACAATTCTGTGAAGGAGGAAATATTAACTCCGTTCAGCTTTAAAAAGAGGCTTAAGGCTAGGCAATAGCCTTTCACTGCCAACACTAAAAAAAGTTTTTCCTCCCTGAGGTAAAAAAAACCCTGCTATTGCTGGTATAGTGGCACTGAGAGGAGAGATATCCCATCCACAACACCAACCACAAAAGATGGACCACTTTTCCTCATGTAGGGCAGATGACTCACGGAGGTATCCTGCCATTCTCTTTGCAACTGGTCTTAAAGCTTTTCTTTGAGAGGAGTTGCTGGATAGCCTCCAGGCATGAAGCCGAAGTGATGAAGTTGCTTGATGGAAGATTTTCACGATCCGTTGTCTGTGTACATAAGGAAGTAGTGACAGCACTCTCGGTGCCTCTGTAACCGGATACAGAAGGTCTGGTAACCATTTCGCATGTTACCATAGTGGAGCTAATAGGGTCATTTAGAGATCTTGTGATGCACTGACCTTGTTTAGGAGCCTCCTTACTAGGCAGAAGGGGGAGCCGTGCGTAGACATCTACAGTATTCTGTCTCACGGATGTTGGAAAGTGTCTTTCCAGACTGCCCGGGGAATCGGTACTAGAGCACAGTACACCGCGAGTATCCGGTTTAGAGACGCCAAAAACAGGTCGATTGTCATCGAACCCCACAAAGTCAAAACTTTGTGTGCTATTTGTTGTTTCAAAAACCATTTGGAGCCTACTATCCGAGTCCTCTTGCTCAGACTGTCTGCCAGCACGTTCTTCTTGCCCCAGAGGAAACTGCGCCGATAGGGCTCCCGAGTTGTTTTCCGTCATTTGAAGATTTCCACAGCTCGTTGGCAGAGATTCCGTGAAAAAGTACCTCCTTGTTTGTTTATGTATAACACCCCCGCAGTGTTGTCGCTCAGCAGCACTATGGAATGTCCTGAAAGGGGCTGATGGAATTGCTTGAGAACAAGAGAGGCTACCCTAATTTCCCAGAGGTTTATGTGGCACTGTAGCTCGGATTTGGGCCAAGGCCCGGATGCTGTGAGGTGCAATAGGTGTGCTCCCCATCAGTCTTATGATGCATCTGTGTAAAACAAGGTCTAAACCTTCCCCCCCAAGCAGATTGGTGCCTGAACCCCACCAATGGGTCTCTCTTTTCCTCTGGACCTATTAGCACTAAGGTGTTTGGTGGGTCATGATGCTAAGAACAAAAGGTCTTCAGCTGCCACTGTAGGGAACGAATGTGTAGATGGCTGTTGGGAACCAACTTCTCTAGAGATTAGGTGTCCCAGCAGCCTTTGCCAAAGCTCTACTGGCAACTTTTCCCACGAGAGAAAAGGTTGAACTACCCATCAATCTCTCTACTCGTTCCTAAGACAGAAAAATTTACCTAGTTTATTCATGATTTTCACCCCTAGATATACAGTACCAACTTTCAAGAAGGTTGCAGGCACGACTTCTCGTAATTTACCCAGATCCCGAGATCCTGGCAAAAGGAGAGAACCCTGTCTCAATGGAGTAGAAGGGTCTTCCTGAAGTCTGATAAATCTACCCAATCGCCTAGACATCTCACAGATGAATGCCATTCTTGTAAGCCCAGGTGTATACTAGGGTAACGATCTGAGTGAACACCTGAGGTGCTATAGACAGGCCGAAGAACATCACTTTGACCTGGTATATCCCATCCTCTAAAGGTGAATCTCGCGTACCTCCTTGAGGATGGATGAACAGGGATCTGGCAAGTACGCATCCTTGAGGTCTAACGATATCATAAAGTCCTCTAGTCTGACAGCCTGTTCACTGGACAAACTCATTCAGGACTGAGAGGTTGATGACTGGTGTCCTGACACCTTTTCTACAAGAAATAACCAATTGTAGAAGCCAGGAGGCCTATAGGGGACCTATTGGCGAGCAACCTTCCCAAGCATGGCCTAGAATTCGGCCCGAAGGGCCCATTCCTTTGCAGATCCCTTCGCGTAGGGAATCTCACATCGTCAGATGGAGGGTCAAGAGAGTAAGAGAGAGGGAACAGGACGATGTATCCCTTTTTGAGCATGGAGACCAACCAAGGTTCGGTCCCATGGATTATCTACTTCTGCCATTAAAGTAACGAGTGATCTAGACATCCATCAGGCGGAGGAGCTAGCCCATCCACCTCGCTAGTGCTTGGTGAATGGCTGCGCAACGCTGTGCAAGTCTCCCTTGTGAGACTCGGGTCTGTGCTCACACCTAAGTCAAATGGACCAGAGTGCTGTACTCTCGTACGACCTGCCTCCTGCAGAACCCTTGTGAGCAGCGTTATGCGCTCCTATGGGAGGAGGCATTCACTCGTAAAAGGCAAGTAAGGCTGCGGGAGATGGGTTGTACCAGCAACCTATCCAGGAAGAAAGTTTTCCCTTCCCAATAATTGGAAACAGGGATGAGCTCTTGAGCTACCCAGTATGGTAGCCAGCAGCACATCAGGATTGTGTCTGTTGCTCCACTCTGACGGGTGCGTAAGTTCAATTAAGAGAAGCAAGGAACCCTGACACTCAAGCGAGAGGTCAATTCTCATCGGTTGCTTCTGAGGGGTCAAGAGATTGCCTAGCAAGAAAACATCTTTAATTGATTTCTGTCGAGTCATGCAACCAGTTACAAGCAACTGCTCTGTAAGGGGGGAATCCTGTCTAACTACCTTCAATCCAATGGAAGTTGGTCGTGTAAGTATGCTTATGGATTGGTAACACCTGAGTAGCCAGTACTATTCTCTCTAGGAAGATGGTATTACTGTACAGCAAATCTCCTTAACAATCGCTGTCAAGCAAGAGTCTGGTCGCTAACGACCGATCACACACAACTACTTTCGAAAGGCAAGATTGAGACGTAACATATCTTCAATTCATTGTCAGACATACGGAACGAACATATGGGCGCAGCCCGAATGATTCGTTGTGTCCAGAAATCGATTGGAGAACATTGATCAACGTTCGCAATCAAGACCACCTTCTTCCTGTGACAGAGATCCTGTAGAAACGACAAATAAATTTTGTATTTCTTTATTTTCGATCGGTAAAACTGGCATGACTTCCAAATGTTCACTCCCAGGGAAGAGATTCGCTTATGCAAAGTTTCGGAGTCTTGTATTTTTAATAGTAAGGCAGCCAATCCGAATGTTACGGAGGAACTGCCTGGAATAAAGGAGAAGTCTATTTGAGGGTAGACTACCTACGTCTACTTACGGGAAGGTACGAGGGTAATGCATAACCTGACTTCCCGCAAGGAATACTACCATCAAATCTAAAGATTTATTGGAACGGGGCTTCAATTGTATGATGGTTCATCGACATTATCTCCTATATGTGTGTCTACCCCCATGAAGGTAACGCATGTAACTGGCAAAGCGAACTGCTTTATTGGCAGTAATAGATCAGATGGCCGCATGTGGTTGTTGTATGCAAATGTAACATCTTTGCCTCTGGTCAAGTGTTCGATAACGAGACTAAGCCTCTTGAACTCATTTCCGTATACGAGTACCCTCAAGGAGCTCGTTGAGTTGCTAGTGGGAATAATATATGTGCGATGAATCGCAACATTATTGGCCAAAGAAATTTATCGTTGACTAGCTTTAGCATTAACATGTTTGTGTACCTACGAAGAGTATATGTAGCTAGCGCAGTGATCAAACCTATGTCAAGATTGTTTGCCTGCCTGTCTTGTAGGTGGGTCAAGATTGTTTGCCTGCCTGTCTTGTAGGTGGGACAAGTGTCCCCGTAAGTGAGTACTTGCTTGCTATCATTTGTAAGCAGAAGTTAATACTATGCCCTCAGGACTAGAGGCTCACAAAAATAACCTTGCAAGGGTGTGTTTTGCTGGCCTGTGGTGTGAGTGCTCCGAAGAGTTTTCCCTTCTGTAGAGAAAAGAAGCCTGAGATAGTATCCCCGAAGGATTACATTTCATGGAACTCGGCATCTTTTTAGACTCGTTATGCCCTGGGGACATAACGATGGCATGCAGCAGCCAAAAGCGATCTACTGCAAACTCTACAGTATTTGCGGCAATAACCCTGAGGGTTTGTCTTGGCGAGCACGCATACGCAACTAAAGAAGTTCGTATCAGCCTCTTATAATGGGGTGTTAGTGAACACCTGTAGTTGTGTAAACCTCCTCAAGGAGGTAAGTTTTCCGGCATACCTTGCTTTGCTTAGTGTCAGGTAGGCTCTCCTCCCACGAAGAAGCATAGTCTCACAGGTAAGGGTTTGTTGATTTTGTATGCAAAGAACACAAATACTAGGCAAGTTTTTCCAGGCTTGCCAGCGAACGCTGATGAATTAGTGGATGCTGACATGTCAGCAGATGCCGACACGTTGGCAAATGCTAGTGAATGCTGGTGAGCCTTGGCAAATCCTATTGAACGTTAGCGAGAGTCGGCGAACGTTGGTGAGCACAAGGAGAGAGTTGACTCTTACCTGTAAGAATGGGTGCAGGTAATGTGAGCGGTACTAAGGCGAGCAACTTGATTGTTCGCAGAACTTCGTCAGGCAGAAGAGTTTGGCCACTCACCTTGTTAGCAGTTGGTGGATGGGTGCGCAACACTGCATGACTTATCTGCAAAACTAGATCTTTGCGAAATACTCATGGTAATCCCACCCCTTACAGGAGGTTGGCGAGTAACCTGATGCCCTCCCTTTGGAAGGGAATGAAAAAGGCTGTACGGCCTTTTTCATTCCCTTCCAAACAGATTCTTCCTCTTAAGAGGTTAAAACCATGAGGCTCCGGTCCCAAAGGGCTTGGCCTCAAAAAGCTCCATGAGCTTTGTTGTAACCAACAGGCACACTATACGCAATAACCCCGAAGAGTTAATGACATACGAGCAGTTTCTTCCTCATACGAGGTTGAAACCATGAGGTGCAGGTCCTGAAGGGCCTGGACTCGCAAAGCTCCATGAGCATTGTTGTGCCTCACAGGCACGATGTAGGTTATAAACCCGAAGAGTTATAGCCTATGTGCAGTTTGTCCCTTGTAAGAGGTTGAAACCATTAGGGCACAACAAAGCTCCCTGCACTTTGTTGTGTTTAACATGTACAATGTCTGCAATAACCACGAAAAGTTATAGCCTACGTAACTCGTCGACGGGAGAGGCGGCGACCGCATGTGGACAAGAACTTTCAGTCTATTAAATTTCTTATTCTTGATCTAGATATTAATTTCTGGCATTGTCGTTCAATTAGTTTGTTATGCATGTTGCATAAGATTTTCATAATTCTGATCATACTTTACATTCAGATCTTCCAGTACAGTTCCATCCTATTCATAATACTAGGCATGCAGTTAATTCTAAGTCATGCTTCGCCACCAGGAGGCTCAATACTACACAGTTTTCTAGAAGTTTTATTCCAGCTGTGACCAAGTTGTGGAATGATCTTAATCGAGTAGTTGAATCAGTGGAACTTCAAAAGTTCAAACTTGCAGCATATGTTTTTATACTGAACAGGCTGACATAAGTCTTTTTATAGTTTATTCATGAAATATGTTTTAATGTTTCTGTTTTTAAAATATTTTATCTTGATTGTTTATTATTTCTCAGATCGTTTATTTATTTCCTTATTTCCTTTCCTCATTGGGCTATTTTTCCCAGTTGAAGCCCTCGGGCTTATAGCATCTTGCTTTTCCAACTAGAGTTGTAGCTTAGCTAGTGATAATAATAATAATAAAAGCTTTAAAGGCTAGTTTCAGCTATCGCCGAAATAATCCCCCTACGTAAAGAGCGGAAAGTTTGTATATAGTGCCGAAACAAATAAAAATTGCAGGTTAATTTAAGCAAGAAATTAAAGATATCAAGTGGAATTACTGTCAGTTGTGATATATATTGATAATCAAGTGTAGGTTACTATATTATCAAAGCGTCTTTGCTTCCTATCAGATGATCACACCTCAAAATAATCTGGTAAGTTGAAGAGCTATTTATTAATATGTTGATAAAAAATCATATTGTCCATTCAATTCCTCATTAATTTACAGTATTGCATTACTCAAACAATATACATACATTATGAAAAGAAAGGCAGTTAGGAAATATTCATCCTTTTCTTTCTTACAAAACTCTCCCTTTTTAATGTCTTCAGTTCATTGCCCTGACTAACTAAATTTATTTTTATTTATCTCAAGCTTTTTTCAATATATTGTTCATAGTTCTGACTAAGTAAATGTATTTTTGTCTATCTAAAGCTTATGTTTCCTTGCTGCAAAAACAAAAATGATCGAGACAGAGAGAGAATTATTGTAGTCTTTTTGAGCTGTCAATTAGTATACTTAAACCTAAAATTAATGAAAATCTGCTATTTAGAATCTAAAAATGCTGACATTCTGGTTTCACCAGGTTGTTTTGAAGGCTACAAAGAGGTCTGCAGGGGATGCTTCACAGATAACTGCGTATGAGATACGGGCCATCTCGACCTTGTTTGGTTGTAAAATGAAAGTAAGTACATGTCGATCCATTTTTTTGAGATGTTATGTATAATGAGATAGGATATACTTGTTGGGTCTACTTAATCACTGTGTAAAGCTGGAATCGCACTAGTCATTTCTTGCTAGAGGTTCACGCCAATCTCCAGCTAATATTCACAAGCGAAAGTATTGTAGCGTCACACTACTATCTTACGGTTCAAGGAGCATTACGAAAAAGTGTAAACAAAACCGATAAGCTGACATCATGGCACCCCAAAATTTTCGGACTGTTGCAATATGTTTTCTCGTAATGTTATGTGAATTGAAGTTACAATGAGTGGCTAAGGAAACAAGAAGCCAAAGGTATCTTTGACATCCTTTCTTGGGAAATGATGTTGGAGGATGGTTTTGCCTTCTACAACTACTACAGGATGAACAAAGCAGTTTTATTATCTCTTGAAGCTTGTTGGACCAAGATTGCCTTGCAAGAGTATGTCCTATTTGCAGTAGCCATCTTGTTTGTTAACATCTGAAGTCATGCCCGCAGTTGTGTGCTTGCTGCTTCCCGTCCAGCTGGGAAGCCATTATCTTGACCAACTAGTTCTCGGTTTTCTGTTTCCCCAGCAACGGTTTGCTGCTGGTGAAAAAAAAGTAATGTGATTCCACCTTAATATGTTTTTACCTCTTGACAGAACGTATTCATCTCCTTTTTAACCTATAACCTGTATGCTTATCGTTCATTTTAGAGATGTCTTATGAGGCTATAAGCTTTTATTTATTGCTGAAAAATAGTTAGTTAATCTAAGTACCTCTAACAGAACAGTACAATGAAGAAACCATATCTTTACTCTCAGGGTATTAATCTATTTTCATATTCCATGTAATATTCCTGGATATTTGGTTCCAAATCAATTTTTTCTTTCAGTGCTGTTTGCTAGGTATTTTATCTTTTTTCTTCTTACAGACCTAAAGTAGTGATTCAGGCTTTACAATTATTGATGGATTTGTCATGAAACTGACTAAATGCTGATAAAATACAGTAAAACCCCTTTCAAACAGACCCATCAATCAAAAATAAGTACCCTTTACTCAGTTTCCTTATTCTAGCAGTGTTACTACCTCCCGAGTGAAAGAATGACGGTAGTTATTCCCTACCTACGAGTCCAAGTCTCGTATGAATCTTCAGTTACTTTTTTTGGCTACAATCCTTTAGTCTTGAAGACCTCAAAAGTTATGCCTTGATTAATATGACAACTGCAAATTGAAGCTCATTATGAGAAATAAATTTGTTCATCATAAAAACTCGTTATTTTCATAACATTAAACTAGTTCTCATACAAACCCATTAGACATATGCAATATTTTTGTTCTCATAGTCATTCTTTCACAAAATAATCTAGCTAGGAGGTGAACATGCTCTCTAACTCAACAATTAGCTGAACAGATCTTTCTCTTTAGAAAGGTGTGTGTATGAATGGTGAGGGTATACAAACGGGTTGTGTGAGAGTACAGTAATGGACTTATTAATGAGTTCCAATATTTTTTTACAGGTCCTTGGTTTAGACAAAATGTGCTAGACAATACACAAGTTATATAAATTTAAATGGAATTCCATGAATACATGCAAAGTTATTAGGAAAAAATGTGCGACCTCAGATTTAAATATACAGTATGACTAGTATCTGGCTTGATAATAAATTTGAACATAATACTGTATCATGAATACAGTACAAAAAAGTTAGCAAGATGAGGAAAAATCAGAGAAAAGAAATAGAACCTGAAAAAAATTGAAAAATTACATAGAATTTAGGGGAACATGTCTATGTGCAATGATAAGGCCTCCCAAATTTGGGCTCAACATATATCAGGGGGAAAAAATGTGTGAATGGATCGCAACTGCTATAGACCACACACAACAAGGTTTGAGACTTTAATATGAAATAATAAATCTATGATTAAAACTGAAACTGAAGCGTGTATGATGAGAAGCTTTTACAAAGATAACCTTAATTATTCCTTAATACTGTACTGTTTTGCTTAACTGTACTACTGTACAACTTGAAGTAGCAAAATCTTTTGCAAATTTCAGGAATATATATTTATTCTTTCATCATAATTTCAAAGGTGTAGTTTATAATATTCGCCATCAGTTTTGCTTTACATGATAAGGCTAAAAAAACTTACGCTTCTAGAGTGATCCAACCACCCCATTTTCTTCATCATACGTTTGAGAAATCCTGGCCGTTCGGCATTATTCACAACTGTAGTAACGGTTCTCTTCAAAAGAGGGTAAGAGCTTGTTTGGCAATGCAGTAAATTTGAGTGTTGTTTTTGCTCAGTAGCATTTCTTGTTGCACTGATATTATATAGACTTCTTTGTGGAATTTCCCCTTGGCACATGTTAGACAGCCTGTTAAATTTTCCACTACGAAAATAAGTGGAACTTATCAGGCGATTGATTTGGTTACTTCCCATCATTATCTGCAAAAAGAAAAATCATAATGTAAACCATAATACAAAATTTATTACAATTTAACCCTAGAGTGCTACACTTCATTTCACCAACATTAATGCTACCTTGGGTACATGAGTACACAATGATAATAATATTTGTAATAAAATTCTTAATTATTTTTATTTAACAAAATAAAGAATTACATCTGTTTTATTAGGAAAAAGTAAAAAAATTGAAAACTATGATTTTTGGGCTCAAGCCATGTCGTCCTGATGGAAGTTCCTTAAAGTAGCTTCCTAAGGGATATATGTACTACAGTGATATTCCCAGCGAATTTTACCTTTAGGTATCCAGAATTCTAACTCCTGGCGCAAATATCCTTAAATTTTCTCAAGGATATCGCATAATATCAGAGGACGTATTCTTGACACACCACATGGCAATCTGCACCCCTAATAGCGTTTACGCTTCGCGGAGGTGTGGCAGAATAAAAGGGAAGCCGTATCAAGGTTACCCCCCGTTCTCGTACAACTATTGAGTATGACAACAGCGCCATCTCTACGATGGCGGATATTCCTTATTTTGTAGCGATTTTGCTTGGTGGTATTCCCTGTTGATCTAACTTTTCGATCGTTTTGCAAGGATTATTATTATGCTTTCTCCATCTTCTTCCGCCTCTGGAAAGTTGATTATCGGGTCTTTACAATGAGTATATTTTAGCTCCTGTTTCACAATGAAATTAGAGTAATTTATTGTGCCTAAGAGCTAGGCCTGTTACTGGAGGCGCCATGGGCGCCATCGTTCGTTAGGCATGTGTTATTTAGTTAGCAGAACGACTTTCCAGTTTTAAATAGCATTAATTATTTTAATTATTTAGCTATTTAGGCAATTATACTTGTAAAGATATTGATAATGTGAATAATTTTCCTTTCCATGTCGATCGTATAGTTAGTTTCGGTAACTGAGATCTCGACTCGCCTAACTAACCCAACCAAGGTGTTTTATTAAACGTTCAGACATTAACCACGGTTACCCTCGTGTATTGTTTTTCAATTTAGTGGAGACTGATACCTCCTAGAATTATATGAAACATTACACGTCTCCATGGAGATTTAAGGGTAATCTCTCTTTCCCTCTGAGTGTAGCTTCAGGCTACAACCCTAGTGGTTGTGCCATGAATTTTATTCAGACATGACTAGCCTAGGGTTTTTCCTGTCTCTTCCCTTAACCGCCGCTGGTTGTGGTATACCAGCAGGTTTTGGGATTCAGTCAGAATCTCAGAGTATTTAGTCTTGTGTCGGCGACCTGCTGGCAGGGTGAATGGGTTATAGGATACCATCATTCCCCAGCCGGCTAGGCTGCCGGCATTGGAGGCTAGCCCTCCCTAGCCGCACTTGAAGTAGTGTTAGGATACCATCTTCTCCTTGAGACTAGAAGACTAGTCCTGTGCCGCAGTCCCTTAGGCTGAAGAGTAGTATTATTCTTTTGCCTAGGATGGCGCGGCACTGGAACTCTGTTTCTCCCTTGTTGAGAGGTGGTGACAATGCCGCCATCCCCTTAACTGTATTGGCTGTCTCTAGGTTGGAGAACTGAGACTCCTGTCGCCTAGGATACTGCCAATACTGAAACGGTTTCTTTTAAAGAGGTGGTAGGACTGACATTTTTGCCAGTTCCTTCCACACGCTATACAGGACCCTGTTCCCTACCCCTCTGTCCTCTTTTGATGGCTGAGCCATTCTTTCATTGGGTCGGCATCCTGCAACCTTACCGTTGCCGGTGGGTTGCCAGAGCCGACCAGACTCCCTCTCTAGACCTCTGTCTGTCTGCCAGTGGCTATGTTAGCTGCAGGCAGCCATGACAACTGTCGGCAGCCATGTTGAATGTCAGTAACCATATGTCTTTCAACTGCCGGCGGCCATGATGGCAGCTGGCGGTAATGCATACTGCCGGTAGCCACATTATCTATCGGCAACTATGGTCTCTGCTGGTAGCTGACGACTGCCGGCAGCCAAGATGGCTGCAGGTGGCTGCCGGCTGCCGGCAGCCATGATAGCTGTGAGTGGGAAGTCCTTTCTGTCACCAAGGTTCTTCAGTTCTCCCTTGGACTACTGGCCACAGGTTCTGTTGCCGGAATAACCGGCCAGGCCGGCACAGATAAGTGGTGATTCAGATGGCAGCACACCGACTGTACTGGTACTGCCGGAGGCTAGCCTTCCGGCAGTGTATCAGCGGTACCTTGCCGGCAATAGTACTGTAGCTGGATGGAAGCCTGAATGGTACATTCTCCCCTTCCATTAGAACCTTCTTCTGGAGAAAGGCAGTAAAATTAGACTTTTACATCCTTAATTACTGTATACATACACAGTAAGGAGTAGCCTTTACTCCATGCTATCTCTCTCTCTCTCTAGCTAGCATGCTGGATATGCTGGCAAGACCTAGCTATGCCGGCAACATGCCAGCTGAACTACAGTACAGTATATGTTATACAGGTAGCCAGTATATCTGCAGTATAGAATATACTGCAGATAGAAAAATTACAAATTCGGAGATACAGTAATGTGTATTTGTCCTAACCATACAAACCTTAGCTATTTACATAGGGTATTACTTTCGGCGTAGCTGAAATGACAAGCCATTAGATTTTTAACGAGGGTTAACTAACCCCGCGCTAGTTAGCAGGGGTTTAGGGAAGAGGTAGCTTGCTACCCCTCCCCCCCACACACTGGTGAGTTGTCTCACTTCACTTAGAGGTAGGACTTGACTTGGGGGACAGGGCTGGCGGGCAAATATGTGTAAATAGCTAAGGTTTGTATGGTTAGGACAAATACAAACTATCTCCGAATTTGTCATTTGTTCCGTAACCGAAATACAAACCAGGCTATTTACATAGGGTGACTTACCCCTTAGGAAGGGCGGAAAGTTCCCAGCCTTACTGGCTTTGGCTTTACCTGGGGACTCGAAATCTGAGTGGGCAGCACTCGAGAAAGGCGGTCCCTGCACCTCGCACGTTCATTGCTTGCGATGAATGTGTGGCCTACATAAGCTTGTGTGTGGAGGAAGTTGTGACTCGTCCTACAAAGTTGACCTAGAATTCTTTAGATGGAAATCTAGGCTAGGACGTTCCCAATACCACCTCGTCAGGGTATGGGGGACGCAAACAGTATTAAAGCTAATACTAGGAGCACAAGGGAGCATGGTTTACCTGCAGAGGTTGAGGTCAGCTATGCAGACACCAGGATGCTGCTTTCCCCAAGGGAGGGGAGAATGAAGAGTGAAGAGGGGAGAATGAAGAGTGAAGTTAGGGCCAGACATACTCTTTCATTCACGCAGACTAAAACTGGGTAACAATGCTCCCAACCTTCTGCTACCTGTCCATTAAGGAGCCTGAGGTTAGACCAGCTGTTGTGCAGCCACCACAGGGCCAATAGAGAAGGTATCGAGGTTCCTGTGGGTCACGTCCTGCAGGTAGTGGGAGAGTGAAGGTCGTTTGACGCTTCCAGACCCCAGCTTGTAAGACCTGCGTCACAGAGAAATTTCTCTTGAAAGCCAGGGACGTAGCGATGCCCCTGACATCGTGCGCTGTAGGGCGATGTGACTGAGGAGGGTCAGGATTCAAGGCATGCTGAATAACCTTCCGAATCCAGGCCGAGATGGTGTTCTTGGTGACCCTCCTCTTCGTCCTTCCTGTGCTCACGAATAACGCTTGCACATGAGGACGGATTGCAGCTGTTCTTTTCAAGTGACGCCTCAGACTCCTCACTGGGCAAAGTAACAGATGGTCTGGGTCACTTGTTACAGAACGAAGACTCGTTACCCCGGAGGAGTCAAACCTAGGGTCCGACACCCCAGGGTTCTGAGTCTTGCCAACAAACTCAGGGACGAACCTGAACGTTACCTCCCCCCATCCCCTTGAATGGGCGACGTCGTAAGAAAGACCATGAAGTTCACCGACTCGCTTGGCCAAGGCCAAAGTGAGTAGGAAAGCCGTCTTCAAAGACAGGTGGGGATCAGAGGCCTGGCGTAATGGTTCAAACGGAGCTCTCTTCAGAGCCCTGAGGACCTGAACCACGTTCCAAGGAGGAGGTCTTACTTCTGACTGAGGGCAGGTAAGCTCATAGCTACGTATGAGTAGGGAAAGTTCTAACGAAGAGGAAATGTCCACTCATTTCAGCCTGAAAGCCAGGCTTAAGGCTGAGCGATAGCCTTTCACCGCCGAGACAGAAAGGCGCATTTCCTCCCGTAAATACACGAGAAACTCCGCTATTGCTGGAATAGTGGCATCGAGTGGAGAGATACCCCTCCCACGACACCAACCACAGAAGACTTTCCACTTCACCTGGTAGACTCCGATAGAGGACTTGCGCAGGTGACGAGACATCCTGTCCGCAACCTGTTGCGAAAATCCTCTCTCCGTAAGGAGACGCTGGATAGTTTCCAGGCGTGAAGCCGAAGCGAAGCTACGGCTTTGTGGAAGATGTTGCAGTGTGGTTGTCTGAGTAGCTTGTGTCGTGGGGGGAGTTCTCTCGGAAGCTCCGTCAGGAGCTGCAGAAGGTCCGGGAACCATCCCGTGTGATGCCATAGCGGAGCTATTAGAGTCGTGGAGAGATAGTCTGGTCTTGTTGAGCACCCTTCTCATCAGACAGAATGGTGGGAAGGCGTAAACGTCGATGTTGTCCCACCTCTGTTGAAAAGCATCTTGCCAGAGAGCCTTGGGGTCCGGGACTGGAGAGCAGTACCGGGGCAGCTTGAAATTCAAGGCTGTCGCGAACAGATCTACTGTCTGGGAACCCCACAAAGTCAGGACTTTGTTGGCTATCTGAGGATCCAAAGACCACTTGGTACACACTATCTGCGTCGCTCTGCTCAGACTGTCGGCGAGCACATTCTTCTTGCCAGGAATGAAGCGAGCCGAAAGTGTTATCGAGTGGATTTCGGACCATCTAAAAATCTCTACTGCAAGATGGGATAGCTGTTGAGAAAAGGTACCTCCCTACTTGTTGATGTAAGCCACTACCGTGGTGTTGTCGCTCATCACCACTACGGAGTGGCCCGCCAGGGTCCGTTGGAACTGTTGAAGAGCCAGGAAAACGGCCTTCATTTCTAGCAGGTTGATGTGGAGGTACTTTACTGATTCTGACCAGAGGCCTGAGATCCTTTGGTTCAGAATGTGGGCCCCACACCCTTCTTTTGACGCGTCCGAAAACAGAGTCAAATCCGGGGGTAGGACGAGAAGATCAACTCCCTTTCAAAGGTTCTCGTCGTTCAGCCACCACTGCAGGTCCGTCAGTTCCGTGGATCCTATAGGAACCAGAAAGTACGGAGAACCGGAGCCTTGATTCCACCGGGACTTTAACCGCCATTGCAGGGATCTTATCCTGAGGCGGCCGTTCGGAACTAGACGTGCCAGGGAGGATAGGTGGCCTAGTAGGCGTAACCATGATTGGGCTGGAAGCTCTTCCCACCTGAGGAAAGGTTCTGCGACCCTCCTCAGCCTTGCTATCCTGTCGTCTGATGGAAAGGCTTTGTGGAGATCAGTGTCTAATATCATGCCTAGATATACCAGTCGTTGCGTCGGAAGCAGAGAGGACTTCTCTAGATTTACCATGATCCCCAGATCTTGGCAAATCTCCAGAAACCTGTCCCGGTGTCGAAGAAGGGTCGACTCAGAGTCTTCCAGGATCAGCCAGTCGTCCAGATAACGGAGGAGACGTATGTCGTTCCTGTGCGCCCAAGACGAAATCAGTGTGAACACTCTGGTGAACACCTGAGGTGCTGTGGAGAGACCGAAACACAGCACCTTGAACTGGTAGATCTTGCTGTCTAGGCTGAATCTTAAGTACTTCTTGGAAGACGGATGGATTGGGATCTGGAAGTACGCGTCCTCCAGATCCAGTGTGCACATGAAGTCTTGTGGTCTCAATGCAAGTCTGACCGTGTCCGCTGTCTCCATGCTGAACGAAGTTTGTTTGACAAACTTGTTCAGGGCTGAGAGGTCGATGACCGGTCTCCAGCCTCCAGACGCCTTCTTTACAAGAAAGAGTCGACTGAAGAAGCCTGGGGAGCCGTCGTCGACCTCCTGGAGAGCATCCTTCTTGAGCATGGTCTCGACTTCTGCCCGAAGGGCCAACCCCTTTGCCGATCCCATGGCATAGGAGTTCAGCGACACTGGATTCGCTGTCAGGGGAGGTAGAGATGTCTTGAATGGGACGCGATAACCTTGGCCGATCACGGAGACCGTCCAAGAATCGGCCCCAAGTTGCTGCCACCTGTGCACGCAACTTTTTAGGCATCCCCCCACAGGTGGACACACGGGGATTGCCGATCCTAGCGTTTGCGGCCTCGGCCACTACCCTTAGGATTCTTTCTTCCCCTAGAGGACTTCCCGCGCCTTCGGTCCTTGGTTTGAAAGGGCTGCCGCTTAGACACACTTGTCTTAGCTTCCGGAGCCTGCTTCGGTGTCTTGCGAGGCTGCTGTTGCTGTTGAGGCGTTGGAGGCTTGTAGGGCTGGGATGTGAGGGCCCTTTGGAGGAGAGAATCCTGATTCAATCTCCTCCACCTCTCAGCTGTTCGTTCTATCTCCTTGGGCTCAAGCAGATCTCTCCCAGTGATGGAGGAGTGCCTGATCCTGCAGACATCCACGGCAGGGACCTTCGGATGGAACCTCTCGGTCACTGCGTCACGACGCTTGAGGATCGAGTTAGCCCACAGGTTAGTAACCTGGTGAGCCAGGAACTCGATCGAACTCGTGCCCGAGAGGAGGAAGGTCTCCAAGGCCTTCCTATTGCTCTCCTTGGACAGATCCTCAGAGCGCAATAGGATACCCAGAGATCCCAGCCAAAAGTCCAGCCACGAAGTTGCCTGCATGGCACTCTTTGCGACCTTCTCTAGGCTCAGGATCTCCGGCGCCACGAATGTCACCTGCCGAGCGGAGAGCTTCTTGAGAAGTTCCCCTGGTCAGCTCTTCCACAGAATGGTGTAGTGGAAGAGCCATACTGGACTCCCCCATGATCTCGAAGTACCTCCTCTGCTGTACTCGAGGAGGCGGGAGGAGTTTGTGCCCGGCACAAGAACGACCGCAGGAGGCGAGCTCGGAGAGCTGGGCTTCGACCCTGTCCCTGGCCCCCTTCACCCCTTTGGACCAAGGCAAAGCTGCGCTGGTCTTAGGAGATTTTGGGGTGCCCGTAGACTTGGTCTAGCACCGTGTCCTTGCCCTCTCGAGGGGCAGTCTCCGGGTCCTTAAACTTGTTGAGTTGCCTCATCAAGCTTAGGACCTGCCAGAAAGCGTGTTCGGACTCGAACTGGTCTCCTCCTTGCGGACTGGCAGCTAAGTCTCCGGTCCCCAAAGGCTCATCTTGGGGAGACACGTGGACGTTCTCCCGGGGTCTGGTTGGCTCTGGACGTATCCTGGATGACGATTTAGGAATCGTCTTGGAGTCCTTGGGCTCCCTCCTAGAAGGAATACAGGACTCCAGCAAAGAGGTCCGGAAGGAACCTTCCTCGCGAGAAGTTTCTCTCCTAAGAGGAGGGGTTCCTCCCATTGGTGCCGTGGGAGAAACCCCTGCCTCACTGGTCTCTCCTGAGGACGGAAAAACTTCGTCCACAGGAGAAGGAGAAACCGACCGCGAAAGGGAAGGAGCCTTCCTGACGGACCTCTTGGGAGCCAACTTCTCCGGGGAGAAGTCACCACGAAGTCCACTCCTCTCCTTCTCTTCAGCGGGGATGAGTCTGCCGTTGGTTTAAGTCCCAAATCAGCGAGGGCAGACTTCACAGCCTGAACCACTGCGTTCATTATGTGACGGAAATAAGGCTGACAGGTAACTGACGCAGCGTCAGTTATCCCTGCTGGAGGGACGGGGATCTCCTGACCCTTCGGAGTGGACACCACGGGGCCTGCCTGAAAAGAAGAAAACGAATGTTGCATGGACCTCTCTGTAGATCCTTCCTGGTCCTGATCCTGGTAAGTAGTTCTACACTTGCGCGGTGGCGATTCAGAGAAAGATCTGGAAGTCCGCGTACCTATCAGTTGGCCGCGCTGATGATCCCTGTGAGAATGGGGATCGTGGCGGTGCTCGCGCGATAGAACATTCGAGGGGTCGGGCGCGTTGCCGCGTGGAGAAGAATACATGTGGGCGCGTTCACGCACGGGCGCGTGGGCGTAGGGGCTAGAGGGCGCACTGGAGAGTGGCCGCGTGAGCGAGCTGGCGAGTGGGCGCGCAGGCGAAGGGACGCGTTGGCGAGCGGGCGCGTTGGCGCGCACGTGAAGGTGCGCGTGGGCGCGTAGGTGAAGGGGTGCGCTGAAAACCAGGCGACCGCTGGAGGCGCGTGGGTGAACGGTGATGTTCAGGAGAGTAATGTCGCAAGCGACTTGGCAAGCGTTTGCCAGGTGGCGAGTGCTGGCGCGTTGGCGAGCGATGTCCCGTGGACTCCTGAAAACGCAACGGAGAATGACGGCGCGTACCACGGACAGGTGAACGACTAGGCACAGGCGATTTATCGCACGGGCGAGTCGGAGATCTGGAGCGATCAGCCTGAAGAGGGCGTTGGCGCTTAGGAGAGTGTTTGCGCACAGGCGGATGATCGTGTTGGCGCATAGTAAGGTTACTGTGCGCATCCGAAGAGATGGAAGGAGAAGAACGCGCCGGCGAACGCTCGCGAACAGGAGCTCTAGCTGGGTGCAACAGAAGGGCGCGCAGGGGCGCGAGGGCGAGGCGACGGGATGGAACCCTTGCCTAAGTCTAGATCTGGCGATCGTTGGCGCGCTGGGCGCGCATCAGGAACAGGCTGCGTAGTTGCGCGTCTGAGCTCAGGAGAACGAAGGTGCGCCTTGCGCACATCAGGAACATGAGGGCGCTGTTGATTCACAGGAGACCTGCGAGTAGGAGAGCGCTGGCGAGCAGGAGATCGCTGGCGAGCAGGAGAGCGCTGGCGAGTTGAGTCCGAAGACTGCAACTCTAGAGAGCGCTTGTGCGCTACTGCACTCAAACGCGCAGTTGAGCGCGCAGGGGAACCCTGACGCGCAAGGGACTTACCCACACCGTGGGTAGAGTCCCTTTTCCCCGAAGGGATCGGTGCCTGTCGGATGACAGGGTGAGAAGGCGCCCAAAGCGCATTTGCAGCCAGGAACGGAGAAGGCAGGTCGGAAGGTCTGGCTGGCGAAGGAGATCGCGAGCGATCTGCAGAGAGGTCAAGGGACGATACTGCGATGGTCTGCTTCTGACGGGGAGGCTCCTCCTCGGGGGAAGGAGCAGGCGAGGAAGATCCGAAGAGGCGCCTCCTAACTCCCTAATAGGGAGAAGGAAGTCCTCTGCTGCGGAGAGGCCAATGGGCCTTACGGCAAATTCGACCTCGAGGAAGGGCGTCCAAGTCATCGGTCCTCCGAAGAGGAGTCTCTGTCATCGGGGGAGACCCGCCCGCAGGAGAGACCGTGGGCCTCCCCTTCCCCCTCGAAGGATGTTCGGAGGGGGGAGGAGAGCCTTCAGCAACGTCCGCAACAGGCGCAGCAGCAACGGTTTGACCAGACCCGTCGGAAGGCCCTGCTAAGACAGTGTCGACAATATCCAAAGGGAGTACCTCGGGTATTACCGGCGACTGTTTGACCGCAGCCCCCCAGCTGGATCAGGTCAAACAGGGCTTCCTTGGAGGGCGAGCCCTTAAGCCCCAAGGAAGCCCAAAGCTGAAACAAATCATTATTAGAGACAGTTTGGTCATATTCATTAAAATCCATAATATCCTCCCCCAGAGGAGAAGAGGGAGCTGCCTCGCTAAGGGAGGCAACGCCCTCTCCCGCCCCCCGAGGTCGGGAAACACCACTAGGGCCTGCGCTACCACTCGACGGTCTCTCACGAGAGACCGATCGAGTGGGAGGTTCGGGCGGCGGAAGAGGAGTCCTTAGAGCCTTCCTTATTCAAGGCTACCCTTGAAGGAGAACGGTCTCTCTTGGACTTCTTCTTACGCCGACGGCCGAACTTCTCCCACTGGGAGGCAGACCACTCCCTACACTCACTGCAAGTATTCTCTCTCTCACACCGTTGACTTCGGCACTGCGGGCAAAGGGTGTGAGGATTGGTGTCCTCCGCTGACATGAAGGTCCCACAAGGGCGGCCCAGCGAGTCCAGGGCACCAACTTCCAAACACACACAACTAGAAAAAGCAAAAAAACAAATTAAGGCTGTCAACAACGAGGACGAAGACAGAAACGTCTGTACTTATTCCGAGCCAAAAGTGAAGTGAGACAACTCACCAGTGTGTGGGGAGGGGAGGGGTAGCAAGCTACCCCTTCCCTACCCCCTGCTAACTAGCGCGGGTGTAGTTAACCCTCGTTAAAAATCTAATGGCTCGTCATTTCAGCTACGCCGAAAGTAATACCCTATGTAAATAGCGTGGTTTGTATTTCATTTACGGAACAACTACTATATATATTATACTAGTTGTTATTTCCAATATATCTTGGGTATCCCTACACAGGTATCTGCTGAACCCAATCCCATATTGAAAGAATATACATTAATTTCTTCAATATCCTGATTAGAGATCAGTATTTGGATTACCCTACAACATTAAATATCATCAAGGCAGGGGTGATATACTCCTAACCCTTAAAGGGTAGAGCCTTTATCCTTGAGTCTCCCTGATCAGGAAACACTATAATTTAATATTGTAAGGAAGGCTACAGCCAATAGGCTGAGTGGGATACACAAATATATGTCTTTATTTTCCCTAGTCCAGCTGGCATCATGCCAGCTGGACCGTGCTGTCAAAGGCAGCATACTGACTGAACTACAATATATAATTGTACAGTAACCAGTAATTTGCAATGTAGACATACAGCAAATAGAAAACTACAGTACCATTATACAGTAGTAATTTCTAACATACCTTGGGTACCCTTATGCGAGCATTCTGGTGGTACCGCTTCTATATTGAAAGAATAGTGTTTCTTCAATATTCTGATTGAGAATCTGTAATCCTGACCCCACAGTATTAACAATAAAAAGGGACAGTGAATTAGTACTTCTCTACCCCTAAGGGTAAGAGCCCTTCTAGTTGGAATTCCTTGATAGAGGAATCTCCATATAGTTAATACCGAGGGGAGGTAACAGCATTTGCTTGCAGGGGGTACACAAATATGTGTTTCCTAATATCCCTGAAACAACTAAGGGCGAAGCTCACCTACTTTATTCGTAGAGCGGATCCTGACAGTACTCCCACAGGTCATGATCCGAGAAAAATTGCTTCATCACTGAACTCTTTTCAGTACATGGACTTTGAGCGACTTCACTCATATACTGGATGGAAATCATCCAGAGTGTTCAACAAACACTATGCTAAGCAGGTCCATGAACTGAAGCATTATGTGGTGGCAGCAGGTAGTGTTTTAAAACCTGCTGTCTAATTCTGCGACGGACAGCTAATTGACTGGGACTGTCAATTAAAGGGAGAAGGGGTCACCACTTTGAGGGTGACCTCCTTTATATAAGTGTTGCCATGGTGACACTAATTCTGTTCATAATCCCAGGTGTGGAATTATACAGATAGCACCAGTGCCGTGTGTACGTAGTACACATTGTTGATAGGATGTAACTGGTACAGAGATCATGAAAAGAAATTTTACTATATAAAAATTTATTCTTCAATCTGAGAGTGGCACTCATCATTTCTTTCCTTTCAAGAAAGAATGTAGTCTCTGTACTCGTTACATGTATAATTCCATTGTCATACTACATTCGTTTTACTGGTTAACTCATTTAGTCATTTATTAGGAATAAATGTCATTTAGGATGTAGTGCGTCCGAATTCGCCCGACAATTGCATGTATAAATGCCAGAGTTCTTAAACTTACTAAAGTACGTATTCTTCATATAGTTGTATGCTCACAAATTATTATTATTATTATTATTACTTACTAAGCTACAACCCTAGTTGGAAAAGCAGTATGCTATAAGCCCAGGGGCTCCAACAGGGAAAATAGCTCAGTGCGGAAAGGAAAAAAGGAAAATAAAATATTCTAAGAAGAGTAACAACAATAAATATCTCCTATATAAACTTTAACAAAACAAGAGGAAGAGAAATAAGATAGGAGAGTGTGCTCGAGTGTACCCTCAAGCAAGAGAACTCTAACCCAAGACAGTGAAAGGCCATGGTACAGAGGCTATGGCACTACCCAAGACTAGAGAACAGTGGTTTGATTTTGGAGTGTCCTTCTCCTAGAAGAGCTGCTTACCATAGCTAGAGTCTCTTCTACCCTTACCAAGAGGAAAGTGGCACTGAACAAATACAGTGCCCCTTACCAAGAGGAAAGTGGCACTGAACAAATACAGTGCAGTAACCCCTTGGGTGATGAAGAATTGTTTGGTAATCTGTGTTGTCAGGTGTATGAGGATAGAGGAGAATATGTAAAGAATATGCCAGACTATTCAGTGTGTATGTAGGCAAAGGGAAAATGAACCGTAACCAGAGAGGAGGATCCAATGTAGTACTGTCTGGCCAGTCAAAAGACCCCATAACTCTCTAGCGGTAGTATCTCAACGGGTGGCTGGTGCCCTGGCCAACCTACTACCTATAGAATAATAGATATAAGAGACACTGATATTGATTCATCAATATATACAAATTATGAGACTGTTTGTATATTCAGTGTATACTTATGTTTGTTCATACAATATGTGTTAACCTTGAGACCCCTTTTCTACTGTCTAGAATGACTCTTCCCTGTAGGAGGCAGGAAACATTAACATTGTTTATGATTAGTGATGATGACGGATAACGGTGATGTCATTTGTCTCAATTGGTCCCCAAAACCATAGAAATGTTGTTCCAAGGTTAAGGCACTGATGAAAATCCACAGATACACTAATACTCTGGTATGCTTCCATTAGGACGACATGGCTTGAGCCCAAAAAACGGATTTTGAGCGGAGCGAAAAATGACAAATTTCGTAGATAATTTGTATTTTTCCTACCATACAAACCTTAGCTATTTACATGGGGTATTATTTTGGAGGAGCTGAAATGACAAGCCATTAAATTTTAAGGAGGGTTAATTACCCCCTCGCTAGTTAGCGGGGGGTAGGGAAGGGGTAGCTAGCTACCCCTCCCCCCCTCACACACTGTGAATAGCTCAATTCACTTAAAGGTAGGACTTGACTTGGGGGTCAGGGCTGGTGGGTAACATTTGCGTAAATAGCTAAGGTTTGTATGGTAGGAAAAATACAAATTATCTACGAAATTTGTCATTTGTTCCGTAACCTAATACAAACCACGCTATTTACATGGGGTGACTTACCCTTAGGAAGGGCGGAAAGTCCCCAGCCTTCTGGCTTCGGCTTTACCCGGGGACTCCAATTCCGAGTTGTAGAAATCAAGGAACGGGAGTCCCTAACCCTCGCACGTTGTCATGTTTGACCATCGTGCGGCCTACTAGGATGTGTGCGAAGGAGAATAACGTGACTCGTCCTAGGAAGTTGACCTGGAGTTCTTTATGTGGAACTCTAGGCTAGGACGTTCCCAATACCACCTCGTCAGGGTATGGGGGACGCGACAGTATTAAGGCTAATACTAGGAGCACAAGGAAGCATGGTTTACCTGCAGAGGTTGAGGTTAGCTACGCAAAGACCTGGATGCTGCTATCCCCAAGAGAGGGGAGAATGAAGAAAGAAGTAACGGCCAGACATACTCTTTCATTCACGCAGACTAAAACCGGGTAACAATGCCCTCAACCTTCTACTACTTGTCCAATAAGGAGCCTGAGGTTAGACCAGCTGTTGTGCAGCCACCACAGGACCGATAGAAAACGTATCGAGGTTCCTGTGGGTCACGTCCTGCAGGTAGTGGGCTGTGAACGTCGTCTGACGTTTCCAGACCCTAGCTTGTAGAACCTGCGTCACAGAGAAGTTTCTCTTGAAGGCCAGGGAAGTAGCAACACCCCTGACGTCGTGAGCTCTGGGACGACGTGACGGAGGAGAGTCGGGATTCAAGGTGCTGCTTATCACCTTGCAAATCCATGAAGAGATGGAGTTCTTGGTGACCCTCCTCTTTTTCCTCCCTGTGCTCACAAACAAAGCTTGCACATGAGGACGGGCTGCAGCTGTTCTTTTGAGGTAGCGCCTCAGACTCCTCACTGGGCACAGTAACAGATGGTCTGGGTCACTTGTTACAGAACGTAGACTCGTTACCTTGAAGGAGTCAAATCTTGGATCCGACACCCCAGGGTTTTGAGTCTTAGCAATGAACTCAGGGACGAACTTGAACGTTACCTCCCCCCATCCCCTTGAATGGGCAACGTCGTAGGAGAGACCATGAAGTTCACTTACTTGTTTGGCCAAGGCCAACGCGAGTAAGAACACAGTCTTCCACGTTAGGTGGCGACCAGACGCCTGGCGTAATGGTTCAAAGGGAGCTCTTTTCAGAGCCCTGAGCACTTGAACCACGTTCCAAGGAGGGGGTCTGACTTCTGACTGAGGGCAAGTAAGCTCGTAGTTGCGTATGAATAGAGAAAGTTCCAACGAAGAGGAAATATCCACTCCTTTCAGCCTGAAGGCTAAGCTTAAGGCTGAGCAATAGCCTTTCACCGCCGAGACAGAAAGGCGCATTTCCTCCCGAAGATATACAAGGAACTCCGCTATTGTTGGAATAGTGGCATCGAGCGGAGAGATACCCCTTCCACGACACCAACCACAAAAGACTTTCCACTTCGCCTGGTAGATGCTGGCAGAGGATTCTCGCAGGTGTCGAGACATCCTGTCCGCAACCTGTTGAGAAAATCCTCTCTCAGTGAGGAGTCGCTGGATAGTCTCCAGGCGTGAAGCCGAAGCGAAGCTACGGCCTTGTGGAAGATGTTGCAATGGGGTTGTCTGAGTAGCTCGTGACGTGGAGGGAGTTCTCTTGGGGGTTCCGTTAGGAGCTGCAGAAGGTCCGGGAACCATTCCGCATGATGCCATAGCGGAGCTATGAGAGTCATAGAGAGGTTGACCGATAGTTTGGCCTTGTTGAGCACCCTTCTCATCAGACAAAAAGGGGGGAAGGCGTAAACGTCCATGTTGTCCCACTCGTGTTGAAATGCATCCTGCCAGAGAGCCTTGGGGTCCGGGACTGGAGAGCAGTAAAGGGGCAGCTTGAAATTCAAGGCTGTCGCAAACAGGTCTACAGTCGGGGAACCCCACAAAGTCAGGACTTTGTTGGCTATCTGAGGATCCAAAGACCACTCGGTACTCAATATCTGCGTCGCCCTGCTGAGGCTGTCGGCGAGGACATTGCTCTTGCCAGGAATGAAGCGAGCTGACAGTGAGATCGAGCGGGTTTCGGACCATCTCAGAATCTCTACTGCAAGATGGGATAGCTGTTGCGAGAATGTACCTCCCTGCTTGTTGATATAAGCCACTACTGTGGTGTTGTCGCTCATCACCACCACGGAGTGGCCCGCCAGGGTTTGTTGGAACTGTTGAAGAGCCAGAAAAACGGCCTTCAATTCTAGCAGGTTGATGTGGAGGCACCTTTACGATTCTGACCAAAGGCCTGAGGCTCTTTGGTTCAGAATGTGGGGCCCCCCCCCTTGATTTGACGCGTCCGTAAACAGAGTCAAATCTGGGGGGAGGACGAGAAGATCTGCTCCCTTCCGTAGGTTCTCGTCGTCCAGCCACCATCGAAGATCCGCCCGTTCCGAAGGTCCTATGGGAACTAGGAAGTCCGGGGAATAGTTTCCCTGATTCCATCGTGACTTCAGCCGCCACTGAAGGGATCTCATCCTGAGGCGGCCGTTTGGAACAAGACGAACCAAAGATGATAGATGGCCTAAGAGACGTAACCACAGTTGGGCTGGAAGCTTTTCTCATCTGAGGAAAGGTTCTGCTACCTTCCTCAGCCTTGCTATCCTTTCATCTGATGGAAAGGCTTTGTGGAGAATAGTGTCTAGTTTCATGCCTAGGTATACCAGTTTCTTCGTAGGGCGCAGAGAGGACTTCTCGAGATTTACCAAGATCCCTAGATCTTGGCAAACTTCCAGAAGCCTTTCTCTGTGTCGCAGAAGGGTCGACTCCGAGTCTGCCAGGATTAGCCAGTCGTCTAGATAACGAAGGAGACGGATGCCGTTCCTGTGAGCCCACGACGAGATCAGAGTGAACACCTTGGTGAACACCTGGGGTGCCGTGGAGAGACCGAAACACAGCACCTTGAACTGGTAGGTCTTGCCGTCTAGGCTGAATCTTAAGTACTTCCTGGAAGACGGATGGATGGGGATCTGGAAGTACGCGTCCTTTAGATCCAGAGAGCACATAAAGTCTTGTGGTCTCACTGCAAGTCTGACCATGTCCGCTGTCTCCATACTGAAACGAGTTTGTACGACAAACTTGTTCACTGCTGAGAGGTCGATGACCGGTCTCCAGCCTCCAGACGCCTTCTTTACAAGAAAGAGTCGACTGAAGAAGCCTGGGGAGCCGTCGTCGACCTCCTGGAGAGCATCCTTCTTGAGCATGGTCTCGACTTCTGCCCGGAGGGCCAACCCCTTTGCCGATCCCAAGGCATAGGAGTTAAACGACACTGGATTCGCTGTCAGGGGAGGTAGAGATGTTGTGAACGGGACCCGATACCCTTGACCGATCACAGAGACCGTCCAAGGGTCGGCCCCGAGTTGCTGCCACCTCTGCACGCAACTTTTTAGGCATGCCCCCACAGGTGGACACGCGGGGGGACTGCCACTCCTAGTGTTTGCGACCTTTGCCGCTTCCTCTAGGAGTTCTACCTCCCTTAGAGGACTTGCCGCGTTTCTTGTCTTTCGGCTGAAAGGACTGCGGCTTAGACATGCTTGTCTTAGCTGCCGGAGCCTGCTTAGGTGTCTTGCGAGGCTGCTGTTGACGTTGTTGTTGGGGCTGGAGGTTTATAGGGCCGAGATGTCAGGGCCCTTTGGAGGAGAGAATCCTGGTTCGATCTCCTCCACCTCTCAGCCGTCTGCTCCATGTCACGAGGCTCCAGTAACTCCCCTCCAAAAATAGAGGAGTGCCTGAGCCTGCTGACATCTGCAGTGGGGATCTTGGGATGGAACCTCTCGGACACTGAATCGCATCTTTTGAGGATCATGTTGGCCCACAGGTTAGTGACCTGGTGGGCTAGAAACTCAATAGAGCGAGTGCCCGAGAGGAGGAAGGTCTCCAAAGCTTTCCTATTGCTCTCCTTGGACAGATCCTCGGATCGCAATAGGATGCCCAGAGACCCAAGCCAGAGATCAAGCCACGAAGTTGCCTGCATGGCACTCTTCGCGATTTTTTCCAGGTTTTGGGTCTCTGACGCTGCAAACGTCACCTGCCGGGTAGAGAGCTTCTCGAAAGAAGTTCCCTTTGCTAGTTCTTCCACGGAATGATGCAGTGGAAGAGACATGCAAAACTCCCCGTCGATCTCGAAATACCTCCTCTGTTGGACTAGAGGAGGTGGGAGGAGTTTGAACCCGGCAGAAGAACGTCCTGAGGAGGCCAGACCGGAGAGTTAAGCTTTGACCTTGTCTCTGGCGCCTTTCACCCCTTTAGACCAGGGCAAAGCCGCACTAGTCTTGGGGGGCTTCTGGACACCAAAGACCTCGTCAAGCACGGTCTTTCCCCTCGCGAGGGGCTGTCTCCGGGTCCTTGATTTTGTTGAGCTCCCTCATCAATCCAAGGACCGGCCAGAACGCATGTTCTGACTCGCTGTGCTCTCCTCTTGGTGGACTGGCAGCTAAGTCTCCCATCCCCAAGAGGTCTTCTTGGGGAGAAACGTGGACGTCCTCCCCAGGGATAGCTGGCTCTTGACGAATCCTCGATGAAGATTTTGGAACAGTCTTGGTGTCCTTCGATTCCCTCCTGGGAGGGAAGTAGGACTCCAACAAAGACGCCCGAGGAGGACCCTCCTCCCGTGCAACCCTTCCTCTATCCAGAGAAAATTCTCCCCTTGGTGCCAAGGGAGAATTCTCCGAGTTAGAGGAATCCCCCGAGGACGAGATAAACTCATCTACAGGAGGGGGTGGAGCTGCAGAGGTTGGAGAAGGAGAAGGGGTCCGCCTGATGGGGTTCCTGGAGACCAGCTTTTCCTGGGGAGGAGTCACCACGAAGCCCACTCCTTTCCTTTTCTTCAACGGTGGAGAACCCGTCACAGGGTCCCGTCCCTGATCAGTGCTGGAAGGCTTAATAGCCTGGACCACAGCATTGATCATGTGGCGGAACCATGGTAGACGGGTAACTGATGCTGTGTCAGCTATCCCCGCTGGAGAAAAGGGGATCTCGCGACCCTTAGGAGTGGACACCACGGGGCCTTCCTGAAAAGAAAAAGATGATTGCCTAGACCTCTCTGCCGATCTTTCTTGTTCTGCCGTTGTCCTCCTCTTGCGCGGAGGTGAATCCTGGGAACACCTCCCAGGAGGAGCATCCTGCTGATGATCCTTGCGATCGGTATGACCCACACGGGCGGGTACGATGCCGCGCCCGGAAGAGCTCGTGAAAGAAGTTTCGCGCGCGGGCGAGGTAGCGCGATGGCGCGTAGGCGAGCATCCTGTGGGTGAGCGTTTGCGCGTAGGAGAATGGCGACCATAGGACTGCGCGTGATGGCGCGCAGGTGAACGCGCATGAGAGCGTGCCGGAGGGTATGCAGGAGGTCGAGTAGGAGAGCGTGCATATGAACGCGTAGGAGAACGTTCCAGAGAACGAGCTGGCGAGTGGGCGCGCGACCTCTTAGGAGAGCGCTGGTGATGGTGGGAGGGAGAGAGATGTCTCCTAGAAGACTTGGTCTCCCTCAACTGGTGGCGCGCAGATCTGTCAGTGATTGGGGCGCATGAAGGAGAGGCCCCTTCTTTAGAGCCTGCAGGCCCCACAGCGTGTTGGCGTGAAGGGCGAGCTGTAGGAGATCGTGGGCGTGTGTGCGCCAAACTTAAGAGGCGCTCAGTAATCGAAGGGCGCGCAGGAGCAACTAGGAGTGCAGGAATCGATGAGTGAGGCAAAGGTGAACCCTTGCGAGCATCTGAATCAGAAGATCTTGAGGGCGCTGGCGAGCGTGGGCGCGCAGGGCATGCAACAGGCACAGGCACTAGTGCGTGCTTGCGCGCGCGCAGGAGAGTGATGGCGCGCAGTGCGCCCATCAGGAAGTTGTTGCTTCTCAGGCTGGGGGCGCCCTAAGGAGCGCTGGCGAGTAGGAGATCGCTGGCGCGTTGGAAGGCGTTGTACCTTCTCTGGATGTCCAGGAGAGCGCTGGCGCGCAGGAGAGCGCTGGCACGCAGGAGAGCGCTGGCAGGCCGGAGATCGCTGGCGCGTTGGGGAGCGTTGGTCCTTCACAAGCTGAAGAGCGCACCCAGAAAGGCGCTGGCGAGCAGGAGATCGCTGGCGCGTTGGGGAGCGTTGATCATCTTCAAGATGAAGAGCGCGCCCAGGGGCGAGCTGGCGAGCAGGAGAGCGCTGGCGAACAGGAGATCGTTGACGAGTAGGTGACGAAGATGACCTACACTCAACTGCACGCAAGCACGCAGGTGCGCGCGCAGGGGCCAGGGACTTAACCCCAGAGTCCTTCTCCCCCGAAGGGGACGGTGCCTGTAGGATTACAGGTGACGGCAGCACTGAAGATCTGGCAGGAGTAGGGGATCGTGAACGATCCGCAGAGAGGTCAAGGGATGTTGCAGGTATGACCTTCTCCTGACGAGGTAGTTCCTCCGCAGGGGGAGGAGAAGGAGACCCAAAGAGGCGCCTCTTCACCCCTTTATAGGGAGAAGGGAGCCCCCTCTCTTGAAAAGGCCTACGGGCCTTACGTCGAATGCGACCCCTGGGTAAGGAGTCAGGGTCATCGGTTCTTCGAAGAGGTGTCTCTGAAAGCGCGCTCCCCCGGGGGGGAGACGAGCTTGCAGGAGAGACCGGAGGACCCACCTTCCTCTTCGAAGGCTGCGCGGAAGGGAGAGGTGAGTCTTCAGCAACATCCGAGGCAGCAGGATCAAGGGTTTGACTTGTCACGTCAGAAGGGACAGTCAAAACAGCGTCGACAATGTCCGAAGGATAAACCTCCGGAATTACCAGCGACTGTTTGACTGCAGCCCCCAGCTGCAACAAGTCAAACAGGCCTTCCTTGGAGGGAGTGCCCTTAAGCCCCAAGGAAGCCCAAAGCTGAAATAAACCATGGTTAGATACCATACAGTCAAATTCATCAAAATATAAAATATCCTCCCCTGGGGGAGGAGAGGGAACAACCTCGCTAAGGGAGGCCACGCCCTCTCCACCACCCCGAGGTTGGCAAAAACCACTAGGGTCTGCGATCTCACTCGGCGGTTTCACAGGTGAAGCCGGATGAGGGAGACCTTCGGAGGAGGTTCGGGCGGTGCAAGGGGAGTCCTTAGAGACCACCTTCTTCAAAGTCACCTTCGAAGGAGATCGGTCTCTCTTGGACTTCTTCTTACGCCTACGGCCGAACTTCTCCCACTAGGAGGCAGACCACTCCCTGCACTCACTGCACACATTTTCCTTGTCACACCGTTGACCTCGGCAAAGGGGGCAAAGGGTGTGAGGATCCGTATCCATAGAGGACATAAAAGTCCCGCACGGGTGATTAGGAAGTCCAGGGCAAGTACGCATTGTTATAGAGTCGAGGCCAACTTCACACACAAATTGTTTAAAGAGAAAGCAGAAAAAGATTGAAGGCTGTCAAGCGAGGGTGAGAGCAGAAACGTCTGATCATCACCCGAGCCAAAAGTGAATTGAGCTATTCACAGTGTGTGAGGGGGGGGAGGGGTAGCTTGCTACCCCTTCCCTACCCCCCGCTAACTAGCGAGGGGGTAGTTAACCCTCGTTAAAATTTAATGGCTCGTCATTTCAGCTCCGCCAAAATAATACCCCATGTAAATAGCGTGGTTTGTATTAGGTTACGGAACAAATCTATATTTGGGTGGTGAGATGGCCATGTCGTCCTGATGGACCCACCCATCTCTTCTAAAAAGAAAAGATCTTTATAGTATCCCTCCCGCTGTACTGTATCTGTAACACCGTGCTCAATGCTACAAGGAATGTCCGCCATCGTAGAGATGGCGCTGTTGTCATACTCAATAGTAGTACGAGAACGGGGGGTAACCTTGATACGGCTCCCCTTCTATTCTGCCACACCTCGAAGCATAAACGCTATTAGGGGTGCAGATTGCTATGTGGCGTGTCAAGAATACGTCCTCTGATATTATGAGATATCCTTGAGAGAAAATTTAAGGATATTCACGCCAGGAGTTAGAATTCTGGATACCTAAAGGTAAAATTCTCTGGGAATATCACTGTAATACATATATCCCTTAGGAAGCTACTTTAAGGAACTTCCATCAGGACGACATGGCCATCTCACCCAAAAATGACAAATTCGGAGATAATTTGTATTTTTCCTAACCATACAAACCTTAGCTATTTACATAGGGTATTACTTTCGGCGTAGCTGAAATGAAGAGCCATTAGAATTTTAACGAGGGTTAATTACCCTCGCGCTAGTTAGCAAGGGGGTAGGGGAGTGGTAGCTAGCTACCCTTCCCCCCCTCACACACCGGTGAACTGCTTCACTTCACTTAGAGGTAGGACTTGCCTTGGGGGACAGGGCTGGCAGGCAAATATGTGTAAATAGCTAAGGTTTGTATGGTTAGGAAAAATACAAATTATCTCCGAATTTGTCATTTGTTCCGTAACCAAAATACAAACCATGCTATTTACATAGGGTGACTTAACCCTTAGGTAGGGTGGAAAGTCCCACCCTTACTGGCTTCGGCTTTGCCCGGGGACCCAGAATCCGAGTGAGCAGCACTCGAGAAAAAGAGTCCCTGCCCGTCGCAAGTTCATTGCTCCGCAAGGAACGTGCGGCCTACATAAGCTTGTGTGTGGAGGAATGAAGTGTGACTCGTCCTAGGAAGTTGACCTGAAGTCCTTTAGATGGAATTCTAGGCTAGGACGTTCCCAATACCACCGCGTCAGGGTATGGGGGACGCGACAGTATTATCTTTATACTAGGAACACAAGGAAGCATGGTTTACCTGCAGAGGTTTGAGGTCAGCTATGCAGAGAACCCAGGATGCTGCTTTCCCCAAGAGAGGGGAGGATGAAGAAAGAAGTAAGGGCCAGACATACTCTTTCATTCATGCAGTCTAAAACCGGGTAACAATGCCCTCAACCTTTTGCTACCTATCCATCAAGGAGCCTGAGGTTAGACCAGCTGTTGTGCAGCCACCACAGGGCCGATAGAGAATGTATCAAGGCTCCTGTGGGTCACGTCCTGCAGGTAGTGGGCTGTGAAGGTCGTTTGACGCTTCCAGACCCCAGCTTGTAGCACCTGCGTCACCGAGAAGTTTCTCTTAAAAGCCAGAGATGTTACGATGCCTCTGACATCGTGTGCTCTGGGACGACGTGACGGAGGAGGATCTGGATTCAAAGCGTGGTGGATGACCCTTCAAATCCAAGCTGAGATGGTATTCTTGGTGACCCTCCTCTTCGTCCTCCCCGTGCTCACAAACAGGGCTTGCACGCGGGGACGGACTGCAGCTATTCTCTTCAGATAACGCCTCAGACTTCTTACTGGACATAGTAGCAGATGGTCCGGGTCACTTGTTACAGAACGGAGACTCGAAACCCTGAAGGAGTCGAACCGTGGGTCCGGCACTCCAGGGTTCTGAGTCTTGGCTACAAACTCAGGGACGAACCTGAACGTTACCTCCCCCCATCCCCTTGAATGGGCGACGTCGTATGAGAGACCATGAAGTTCACTGACCCGCTTGGCTGATGCCAAAGCGAGCAGGAACACCGTCTTCCAAGTCAGGTGTTGATCAGAGGCCTGGCGTAATGGTTCGAACGGGAGTCTCTTAAAAGCCCTGAGTACGCGAACCACGTTCCATGGAGGAGGTCTCACTTCCGACTGAGGGCAGTAAAGTTCGTAGCTTCGTTTGAGTAAAGAAAGTTCCAGCGAGGAAGAAATGTCTATTCCTTTCAGCCTGAAGGCTAAGCTTAAAGCTGAGCGATAGCCTTTCACCGCCGAGACTGGAAGGCGCATTTCCTCCCGCAAATACACGAGAAACTCCGCTATTGCTGGAATAGTGGCATCGAGGGGAGAGATACCCCTCCCACGACACCAACCACAGAAGACTCTCCACTTTGCCTGGTAGACCCCTGCGGATGACTTTCGCAGGTGTCGAGACATCCTCTCCGCAACTTGTTGCGAAAAGCCTCTCTCAGTGAGGAGGTGCTGGATAGTCTCCAGGCGTGAAGCCGAGGCGAAGCTACGGCCTTGTGGTAGATGTTGCAGTGTGGTTGCTTGAGTAGCTCGTGTCGTGGGGGCAGTTCTCTCGGGAGTTCCGTCAGGAGCTGCAGAAGGTCCGGGAACCACTCTGCATGATGCCATAGCGGAGCTATTAAGGTCATTGACAGATTGACCGATAGTCTGGTCTTGTTGAGCACCCTTCTCATCAGACAGAACGATGGAAAGGCGTAGACGTCGATGTTGTCCCACCGTTGTTGGAAGGCATCTTGCCAGAGTGCCTTGGAGTCCAGGACTGGGGAGCAGTACAGCGGCAGCTTGAAGTTCAAAGCTGTCGTGAACAGGTCCACTGTCGGGGAACCCCACAAAGTCAGGACTTTGTTGGCTACTTGAGGATCCAAAGACCACTCGGTACTCACTATCTGCGATGTTCTGCTCAGACTGTCGGCGAGCATATTCCTTTTGCCCGGAATGAAGCGAGCTGATAGTGGAATCAAGTGGACTTCGGTCCACCTCAGTATCTCTACTGCAAGATGGGATAGCTGTTGTGAAAAGGTACCTCCCTGCTTGTTGATATAAGCCACTACTGTGGTGTTGTCGCTCATCACCACCACGGAGTGGCCCGCCAGGGTCTGTTGGAACTGTTGAAGGGCCAGATAAACGGCCTTCATTTCTAGTAGATTGATGTGGATGTACTTTTCTCATTCTGACCATAGGCCTGGGGTCCTCTGGTTCAGAACGTGGGCCCCCCACCCTTCTTTTGACGCGTCCGAGAACAGCATCAAATCCGGGGGGAGGACAAGAAGATCCACTCCCTTTCGAAGGTTTTCGTCGGTCAGCCACCACTGCAGGTCCGTCCGTTCCGCAGGTCCCATAGGGACCAGAGTGTCCGGGGAATCGTTGCCTTGATTCCACCGGGACTTGAGCCGCCATTGCAGGGATCTCATCCTGAAGCAGCCGTTCGGAACTAAACGGGCCAAGGAGGCCAGGTGACCTAAGAGATGTAACTATGATTGGGCTGGAAGCTCCTCTCATCCAAGGAAAGGTCTTGCGACCCTCCTCAGCCTTGCTATCCTGTCATCTGATGGAAAGGCTTTGTGGAGATTAGTGTCTAATATCATGCCTAGATATACCAGTCGTTGAGTTGGAAGCAGAGAAGACTTCTTGAGATTTACCATGATCCCTAGATCTTGGCAAAGTCCCAGAAGCTTGTCTCGGTGTCGAAGAAGGGTCGGCTCCGAGTCTGCTAGGATCAGCCAGTCGTCCAGATAGCGAAGGAGACGGATGCCGATCCTGTGTGCCCACGAAAATATCAGGGTGAACACTCTGGTGAACACCTGAGGTGCTGTGGAGAGACCGAAACACAGCACCTTGAACTGGTAGATCTTGTTGTCTAGGCATGAAGTCTTGCGGTCTCACTGCAAGTTTGACCATGTCTGCTGTCTCCATGCTGAACGAAGTTTGCTTGACAAACTTGTTCAGAGCTGAGAGGTCGATGACTGGTCTCCAGCCTCCAGACGCCTTCTTTACAAGAAAGAGTCAACCGAAGAAGACTGGAGATCCGTCGAGGACCTCTTGGAGAGTGCCCTTCTTCAACAGGGTCTGGATTTCTGCCCGAAGGGCTTGCCCCCTTGCCGATCCCATGGCAAGGGAGTTCAATGACACTGGATTCGTCGTCAGGGGAGGTAGAGATGTTATGAATGGGACGCGATATCCTAGACTGATCACGGAGATTGTCCAGGAATCGACTCCAAGTTACTTCCACCTGTTTGAGCAACTTTGTAGGCACCCCTCCACTGGTGGACATGCAGGGGGACTGCCTATACTAGCTTTTGTGGCCTTGGCTTCTCTCTCTAGGATTCTTGCCTCCCCTGGAGGACTTTTTGCCTTTCCTTTCTTTGACAGGAAAGGGCTCAGGCACCAAGGTCTTCGCTGCTGTTGTCGTCTTAGTGGTCTTGACTGGACAGGACTGCTGTGGTGCTGGAGGCTTACAGGGCTTGGATGTTAAAGCCCCATGAAGGAGGGAGTCTTGATGAGACTTCCTCCACCTCTCAGCGGCAAGTTCCACATCCTTAGGCTCGAACAAGACGGATCCCTCTAGGGAGGAATGTTGGAGACTATTGATCTCGGTGCTAGGGACCTTCTGATGGAATCTCTCAGCTACTGCATCCCGACATTTCAGGATGGAATTTGCCCACAAGTTTGAGACTTGGTGGGCCAGAAACTCGATGGTGCGAGTACCTGAGAGAAGGAAAGTTTCCATAGCTTTCCTGGTACGTTCTTTGGAGAAGTCCTCAGAACGTATCAGGATACCTAAGGTCCCCAACCAGATATGTGGCTTGCATAACACACTTCGCAACTTTCTCCTGGTTGAGGATTTCGACTGCTGAGAATGAGACCTGCCGGTTGGAGTCTCTCTCAAGAGGGACTCCCCTGGTTAGCTCTTCCACAGAGTGGTGAAGAGGAAGAGCTAAACAAGGCTCCTCAAGGATCTCGAAGTACCTCGTCTGCTGTACGTGAGGAGGTGGGAGGAGCTCGTTGGTGGCACCGGAACGGTTGGAGGAGGACACCTCAGAGAGCAGTTGTGAGATCTTGTCCCTGGTACTCTTAACCCCTTGAGACCATGGCAGTGTTGCACTGGTCTTGGAGGGTTTCTGAGTACCAAAGATACGGTCCAAGACCATGCTCTTGCCCTCTCGAGGAGGGATCTCTGGGTCGGAAAACCCGTTGAGAGCCCTCATTAGAGTCAGAACTTGCCAAAACACATGTTCTGACTCTTGCTGGTCTCCTCCTGCTGTAGGATTTGCAGCGAAGTCTCCTTCTATCCCCAAAGGCTCTTCTTGGGGAGAGTCGCGGACATTCCCTGAGTGGCTAGCTGGCTCCTAGCTGAAGTCCTAGTAGAGGACTTCAGCAATGTTTTGGAGTCCTTAGATTCCTTCCTGAAGAAGAAGCCATGGTTTTGTGTCCCAATTCAGAGAAGACAGGCTTGAAAACCTGCGTTACGGCTCTCATCAGTGCACCGAATCAGGGCTGTTGACTGACAGACGTGCTGTCAGACATACCCCTTGTTGGGATAGGGATTGAAGGATCCCTGGGAGGAGTCCCCTTCATTGGTGGGTTCACCTGTGGTGGCTTTGGGATCCTGGACCCCTCTGGATGTTTCCCTTCTCCCACAATGCGCGGTGGCATGCGCTTGCGGGGAGGGTAATGAGGCGATGGTGACCTTACCGTGCATAGTTCAGTAGTCTCGCGCGAAAGGATATTGACGCTCGCGCGAGGGAGAATAATGGCGCTTGCGCGAGGGAGACTATCGGGGTTGGCGCACGCGTGTGCGGGAGATTATTCGCGCGTGTGGGCGCACAGGATTACCACGTTGAGTGGGCGGGCAAGAGTTCGCGCGCATCTATAACAGCCGTAGGGCGCGCATCTATACCAGCCGTAGGGTGCACTCGCTCAGGAGAAAGATCCCTATTGCGCGGGCACGCAGTTGAATCATGTGGGGTACGTGGGAGCGCGAGAGAATGTTGGCGCGCATCCTTTGGAGAGGATGGGCGAGTGTGCGCATGCGGAAAAAGGGTGGCGCGATGGTACTGGTTGGCGCGTGGGAGAAGCCAGCATTGCTGACTTCCCAGAAGTACTACTTTCAGTAGATCGTTGGCGCGCAGGTTTTTCCTGGCGCGTATGATGATGCGCAGCATGGCGCGCAGGAAAGTTGGATGTTGGGGGCGTATGCGAGCAGGCAGGAGACTGATGGCGCGCGGGAGAATGCTGGCGTGCAGGAGAGCGCCATTGCGCAGGAGGTTGATGGCGCACAGGTGAGTGTTGGCATGCAGCTGGGCGCGGACGCGTAGGAGAATGTTGGCGCGTAAGCGCAGGGCGCGCAGGCAAGACCTGGCGTGCAGGAAAACGTGGGTGCATATGCGCATGAGGGTGCGCATAGCACGTGATGGAGCTATGCTCCTCTTGGAGCGTATGCGCATGTTGGCGCATACGCCCTTGATACCCTGTGTAAGGGTTTAGGGATAAGGGCCTGACGAGCTACTAAGGAGCGTTTGTCAGGTTTCGTTGGCGGGTAGCGCGTATGTGGTTGGCGCGCAATAGCGTGCTTTGGTGGAGCCTTGTTAGGCCCGTGTAGAAATGGTGACGGCAGGTCGGCAGGTCTGTCGGATGGAAGGTCGACATGTCCTTTAAAAGGACGACCTTCCACCGAAGGAGATCGCGAACGATCTGCAGAAAGGTCCAGGATCAATGCAAGAGCAGTGATGGATGTTTGGTCTCGAGGCTCCTCTGCGGTGGACTGCATCAAAAACGTTGAACCAAAGAGGCGCCTCATCACCGCAGGTGAAGGAAGGCCTCTAAAGCGAAGAGGAAGGCGAGCCTTCGGACGAATGCGGCCTCTGGGGGCCGTTGGATCAGCAAGCTGACCTTCTGCAGTCCTCCGAAGAGGAGTCTCTGTAAGTAAACTCCCCCGAGGGAGAAAAACACTAGCAGGAGAGACTGACGATGGACTTAGTTTCTCCCTCGTAGGTTGAACAGGAATGGGAGAAACTAAGCCGTCAGCTACCATAGAGTTTTGAAAGGCAGAGGTGATGGGTGAACCCGTAAGCCCCAAGGAGAACCAAAGCTGGAAAAGGGAGGTTAATGACATATCCTCCCCCGGGGGGAGAGGTGGAGCTGCTTCGCTAGGGGAAGCAACGTCATCTCTCGAGTCCCGAGGTTGGTAAACAATATATCGGTCTACGCTACCACTCGACGGTCTCTCGAAAGAGACCGACCGAGTGGGAGCTTCGGAGGAGGTTTGGGCCACGGAAGAAGAGGCCTTGGGTTTTTCTCCTTTCGAAGCAACCTCCGAAGGAGAAATATCCCGCTTGGACTTCTTCTTCCGTCGTTGCGAAAACCTCTCCCACTGGGAGGTAGACCACTCCCTACGCTCACTACACCTGCTGTTGCTATCACACCGTTGGCCCCTACAAGAAGGACAAAGGATGTGAGGATCAGTCTTGACCGCCGACATGAATGTTCCACAGGGGTGGTCGGGAAACCCAGGGCAGGTGCGCATGATCGCAGAGGCCAACTTCACATATACAGACCTAGAAAAAGAAAAAAAAAAAGCAATAAATGGCTGCCAAATGATGGCGAGGATGAGAGCAGACACGTCCGACCACCATCCGAGCTTAATATCATCAACTCGGAGAATAAGAGGAGGCCGGAATAACTCGTGATCGTAAAAAAACGGAAAACGGGAAATCCACCTCTCTTACTCGAGCTAATAAAGAAAACGAGAGAAGGGGTAACTCGTATCTGTAGAACAGAAAACGAGCACTCTATGCTCGCGCTCTCAAGGTTACATAATAAAAAACCAACATCACACAATAATATGATAAGAAAAATAAGAAAATTGATTGCTTTTTTCTTAGTAATTGTAATAACCAAGAACGAAGAATAACGACAACGTAACAAATAAACAAAGGTATAGTCTAAAACGAGCACCTTCCTGAGGCGAGTACAAAACTATAACAAAGACTAAATCGCTATTCTTCGTAGGTCCCAATTGGACTTGCTAGCAAATAAATACCATAGTAAAAACTAATAATAAATAATGATAATAAAATTGGTCATAAAACGTAAGTGATATAACTTAGATAACAGAGTACCAGATGGGCAATAATGACTTGAAAATTTACCGAAGCGAACACAACCCAAAATGGCTGCCGATACCGAGGCAGGCCAATCGCTTCCAAAACTAAAATCCACAATACTGGAAACAGAACAAATGCCCGGTACTGCAATAAACTGTCAAAACAAACTATGGTACTTAACATTGGTAAAGGTGAAGTAGCAACGTTAGTCATGTTGAATTAACGACAAACACTTCGAAAAACACTGGGCAAAAAAATATCAACTTTGCGGGCAAGTCCAAAACAGAAGGATGTCCTAGAGAGTACGCGTGGTAGGTGTCGGTGGGGTAGTCCAACTGAGTTCTCTAGGGCCTGTCACGGCCCTCCCCATTGATGAATGGATTATCTAAATGGAAGACAGCCTGTGAATAGTGGTTTTCGCACGCCTTTGTTAAATACACGACACCTACAAGGTGTTCGCGCGAGGGTTGTAACCTCTGCATTCCATGCTTTTATCTTTCTCTAGTATATTTGGAAGATTTATATTAGAAAAGGTACAAAGAAGGACTTTTCACCGGGCGTCACAGGCCTCTTCCCAGAAATAGATTTTTCCTTCGTCAAAATCCCTTTTCTTTTTTTTATTGATCTTATTAACATTTATCATTTTTCACATTACTGTTATTTTATCATTGTGTGTTATTACTCTTTTATTTGTGCATAAATTGTGTATATGTAATTTAGCTGTGTTTTGGTGTGGTTTCATAGCACTAGAATGGATTAATACATATTACATTATTTTAAATGGGAAAAAATGCTTTCAAGATACATGTACAACTGTTTTGATATACAACGATGGTAACGGAACAAATTAAATTCGTATCTCAAGGTTCCATTGTATATGCGATTTACCTTCCCCTGGCGCTTTTTTAGATGGCTTGGACAAACCTGGTGTAAAATTTCAAAAGTTATGACTGAAAAATATTTTCATTATAAAATTAATTTTTTAACATTCTTACCCGGTGGATATATATATAGCTTAAGTCCCTGACGTCACGGCAGAAATTCAAAACCCGGGGCAATCGCAGATTGGGTTGCTAGGTGTACTACTAGCGCCATCACTCGCCAGGTAACTGTAACCATTCCATGAATCCTCAGATTTTCCATGCCCATAGGTCTCTAGAGGGGAGGAAGGGAGGGAGTTAAATTATATACGTATATCTACTGGGTAACGATGTTCAAAAATTTATTTTACAATGAAAATATCATTTTTAAACATCTGACTTAGCCGGTGGATATACTGTGTGTGTATATATATATATATATATATATATATATATAAATATATATATATATATATATATATATATATATATATATATATATATATATATATATATATATATATATATATATATATATATATGTGTATGTGTGTGTATGTATATGTATATGTATATGTATATGTATATGTGTATGTATATGTATATATGTATGTATATATATATATATATATATATATATATATATATATATATATATATATTATATATATATTATATATATATTTATTATATATATATAGCTGATTGACACCCTTGGTGGAGGGTCAGAGACAGCCAACATTGTTGGAATATTACTCAAGAGTTTAAGAAAAAACCAGCTTAAGGGTTCGTACCTGATAAGGAAGCTGACTTTTATGATTCTCTGCCTCATTAGTCCGCTATCCTTATGAGATCCAGCAATCCACTCAGAGGGCTGAAAGACCTCTAGGAGCTGTCAAAACGGTGTAAATACCTCACTATGACAGGACCTCAACCAATACCCTTGTTCTGGGCGCTCTCAAGGAACAAGTTTGACCACCTGCTAAAATCAATGATCGTGGAAGATTGTCGACACATCTCCACAAACAACCATAAAATTACAATAGTTCCAAGAAAAGAAAAAAGATATTGGGATTAGGGGAATGTAGTGGTAGAGCTTTCACCCACTACTGCACTCGCTGCTACGAATGGACTCAAGGTGTAGAAGTCCTTGTAAAGAGTCTGGACACGTTTCAAGTAATGTGAGGCGAACACAGATTTACTCCTCCAAAAGGTTGTGTCCATAATGCTCTGTAAAGATCGATTCTGCTTGAAAGCTACAGAAGTTGCCACAGCTCTGACTTTGTGTGTCTTCACTTTCAGCAGTTTGAGGTCTGCCTCACCGCAGTGAGCGTGAGCCTCTCATCATGAACCTGATAAAATATGATAGGGCGTTCTTTGACATGGATAAGGAGGGCTTCTTGACTGAACACCATAGAGCTGCTGACTTGCCTCGTGATTCTTTAGTTCTGTTTAGATAGAATTTAAGTGCTCTTACAGGGCACAGGACCATCTCCATTTCCTCACCAACCACATCTGAAAGGTTTGGCATCTCGAAAGACTTCAGCCATGGATGAGAAGGGCGTTCGTTCTTGGCCAAGAAACCAAGTTGTAAGGAGCAGATAGCTTTGCTATTTCTGAAGCCAATATTCTTGCTAAAGGCATGAACTTCACTGACTCTTTTAGCTGTTGCCAGACTGACTAAGAAAAGAGTCTTTAAAGTAAGATCTTTAATAGAAGCTGAGTGTAAGGGCTCAAACATGTCACTCATGAGAAACTTCAGGACAACATCCAGATTCCAGGCTGGTGATTCTAGTTGACGCTCCTTAGAAGTCTCAAAGGATTTGAGAAGGTCTTGAAGGTCTTTGTTGCTAGAGAGGTCCAAGTTCCTGTGCCTGAAGACAGGCGCTAGCATGCTCCTGTAACCTTTAATGGTAGAGGAAGAAAATGACAAATTCGAAGATAATTTGTATTTTTCCTAACCATACAAACCTTAGCTATTTACATTGGGTTTACCTTTTAGCGCAGCTGAAATGACGAGCCAATAGTTTTAACGAGGGTTAATTACCCCCGCGCTAGTTAGCGGGGGGTAGGGGAAGGGTAGCTTGCTACCCCTCCCCCCCCACACACCGGTGACTTGCTTCACTTCACTTAGAGGTAGGACTTGACTTGGGGGTCAGGGATGGCAGGCACATATGTGTAAATAGCTAAGGTTTGTATGGTTAGGAAAAATACAAATTATCTTCGAATTTGTCATTTGTTCCATAACCGAAATACAAACCACGCTATTTACATTGGGTGACTTACCCCTTAGGAAGGGTGGAAAGTCCCCAGCCTTACTGACTTCGGCTTGCCCGGGGCCTCGATCCCTCAGTGAGCAGCACTAGAGAAAGGGAGCCCCTGTACCTCACAAGTTCCTAGCATCGCTAAGAACGAGTGGCCTACATAAGCAGTTTATGGAGGAGAGAGTGACTCGTCCTATGAAGTTGACCTTGAGACCTTCAGATAGGAATTCTAGGATAGGACGTTCCCAATACCACCTCGTCAGGGTATGGGAGACGCAACAGTATTAAGCTTAATACTAGGAGCACAAAGAAGCATGGGTTACCTGCAGAGGTCGAGGTCAGCTATGCGAGGACCAGGATGCTGCTTCCCCAAGAGAGGGGAGAATGAAGAAAGAAGTAAGGGTCAGACATACTCTTTCATTCACGCAGACTAAGACCGGGTAACAAAGCCCTCAACCTACTGCTACTTGTCCAATAAGGAGCCTGAGGTTAGACCAGCTGTTGTGCAGCCACCACAGGGCCGATAGAAAACGTTTGACGCTTCCAGACCCCAGCTTGAAGTACCTGCGTCACAGAGAAGTTTCTCTTGAAGGCCAGGGATGTAGCAATACCCCTGACATCGTGGGCCCGAGGGCAACGTGACGGAGGAGGGTCAGGATTCAAGGCATGGTGGACAACCCTTCGAATCCAAGCTTAGATGGTGTTCCTGGTGACCCTCCTCTTGGTCCTGCCTGTGCTCACAAACAAAGCTCGCACTTGAGGACGGACTGCAGCCGTTCTCTTCAGGTAGTGCCTCAGACATCTCACTGGACATAGTAGCAGCTGGTCTGGGTCGCTTGTTACAGAACGGAGACTCGCGATCCTGAAAGAGTCGAAGCGAGGATCCGGCACTCCAGGATTCTGAGTCTTGGCAACAAACTCAGGGACGAACCTGAACGTTACCTCCCCCCATCCCCTTGAATGGGCGATGTCGTACGAGAGACCATGAAGTTCACTAACCCGCTTGGCCGAAGCCAAAGCGAGTAGGAAAGCCTGTCTTCCAAGACAGGTGGCGATCGGAGGCCTGGCGTAATGGCTCGAAGGGAGGTCTCTTAAGAGACCTAAGGACTCGAACCACGTTCCAAGGAGGAGGTCTCACTTCCGACTGGGGGCAGGTAAGCTCATAGCTACGTATGAGTAAAGAGAGTTCTAGCGATGAAGAAATATCCACGCCCTTCAGTCTGAAGGCCAAGCTTAAGGCTGAGCGATAGCCTTTCACTGCCGAGACAGAAAGGCGCATTTCTTCCCGCAGATAAACGAGGAAGTCCACTATTGCTGGGATAGTGGCATCGAGTGGAGAGATACCCCTTCTACGACACCAACCACAAAAGACACTCCACTTTGCTTGGTAGACTCCCTCAGAGGACCTTCGCAGGTGCCGAGACATTCTCTCCGCAACCTGTTGCGAAAAGCCTCACTCCGCGAGGAGACACTGGATAGTCTCCAGGCGTGAAGCCGAAGCGAGGCTAAGGCCCTGTGAGGGACGCCGGAGTGGGGTTGTCTGAGAAGCTCGTGTCGTGAAGAAGTTCTCTCGGGAGCTCCGTCAGGAGCTGCAGAAGATCCGGAAACCATAACGCGTGATGCCATAGCGGAGCTACCAGAGTCATTGAACAGTTGACCGATAGTCTGGTCCTGTTGAGCACCCTTCTCATCAGACAGAACGGTGGGAAGGCGTAGATGCCGATGTTGTCCCACCGTTGCTGGAAAGCATCTTGCCAGAGTGCCTTGGGGTCCGGGACTGGGGAGCAGTACAGGGGCAGCTTGAAGTTCAAAGCTGTCGCGAACAAGTCCACAGTCAGGGAACCCCACAAACTCAGGACTTTGTTGGCTATCTGAGGATCCAAAGACCACTCGGTATTCACTATCTGCGAGGCCCTGCTCAGACTGTCGGCGAGCACATTCCTCTTGCCAGGAATGAAGCGAGCTGATAGTGTTATCGAGTGGGTTTCGGTCCACCTCAGAGTCTCTACTGCAAGATGGGATAGCTGCTGCGAAAAAGTGCCTCCCTGCTTGTTGATATAAGCCACTACCGTGGTGTTGTCGCTCATCACCACCACGGAGTGACCCGCCAGGGACCGTTGGAACTGCTGAAGAGCCAGAAAGACGGCCTTCAATTGCAGCAGGTTGATGTGTAGGCACTTTTCTGATTCTGACCAAAGGCCTGAGGCCCTCTGGTTCAGAACGTGCGCCCCCCACCCTTCTTTTGACGCGTCCAAAAACAGAGTCAATTCCGGGGGAAGGACGAGAAGACTTACTCCCTTCCGCAGGTTCTCGTCGACCAGCCACCACCGCAAGTCCGCCTGTTCCAGAGACCCTATTGGGATCAGAATGTCCGGGGAATCGGATCCTTGATTCCACCGGGACTTGAGCCGCCATTGAAGGGATCTCATCCTGAGGCGGCCGTTTGGAACCAGACGAGCCAGGGAGGATAGGTGACCTAAGAGACGCAACCACGATTGGGCGGGGAGTTCTTCTCGCCTGAGGAAGGGTTCCGCTACCCTCCTCAGCCTTGCTATCCGGTTGTCCGATGGAAAGGCTTTGTGGAGATTGGTATCTATTAGCATGCCTAGATAAACCAGTCGTTGGGACGGCTGCAGAGAGGACTTCTCGAGGTTTACCACGATCCCCAGATCCTGGCAAAGATCCAGAAGCCTGTCTCGGTGCCAAAGAAGGGTCGACTCCGAGTCTGCTAGGATCAGCCAATCGTCCAGATAACGAAGGAGACGAATGCCGTTCCTGTGCGCCCAAGACGAAATCAGGGTGAAAACACTGGTGAATACCTGAGGAGCTGTGGAGAGACCGAAACAGCACCTTGAACTGGTAGATCTTGTCGTCTAGGCAAAATCTCAGGTACTTCCTAGAAGACGGATGGATTGGGATCTGGAAGTACGCGTCCTTTAGATCCAGTGTGCACATGAAGTCTTGTGGTCTCACCGCAAGTCTGACCGTGTCTGCTGTCTCCATGCTGAACCGGGTTTGCTTGACAAATCCGTTCAGAGCTGAGAGGTCGATGACAGGTCTCCAGCCTCCAGTAGCCTTCTCTACAAAAAAAGAGTCGACTGAAGAAGCCTGGGGAGCCGTCGACGACCTCCTGGAGAGCACCCTTCTCGAGCATGATCTCGACTTCAGCCTGAAGGGCCAGCCTCTTTGCCGATCCCGTGGCATAGGAGCTCAACGACACTGGATTCGCTGACAAGGGAGGTTGAGATGTTGTGAACGGGACGCGATAGCCTTGGCCGATCACTGAGACCGTCCAAGCATCGGCCCCGTGTTGCTGCCACCTGCGGACGCAACGCTGAAGGCATCCCCCCACAGGTGGACACGCAGGGGGACTGCCACCCCTAGGGCTTGCGGCCACGGCCGCCACCCCTAGGAGTCTTGCCTCCCCTGGAGGACTTACCGCCCCTCTTGACCTTGGCTGGAAAGGGCTGGGGCCTAGACACCACCTTCTTAACTGCCGGTACCTGCTTTGGAGCCTTACGAGGCTGCTGCTGCTGTTGCGGCGGAGCTGGAGGTTTATAGGGCGGAGCTGTAAGGGCCCTATGGAGGAGGGAGTCCGTGCTGGATTTCCGCCACCTCTCAGCTGTTCACTCCATGTCTTGAGGCTCAAACAGATTCTCCCCCAAAAGGGAAGCATGTCGGAGCCTACACACATCCACAGCGGGGACCTTCGGATGGAATCTCTCGGACACAGCATCGCGACGCTTCAAAAACTCGATGGAGCGGCTGCCCGAGAGCAAGAAGGTCTCCAGGGCCTTCCTATTGGTCTCCTTGGACAAGTCCTCCGAGCGCAATAGGATGCCCAGAGATCCTAGCCAAAAGTCCAGCCACGAAGTGGCCTGCATTGCACACTTAGCGACCTTCTCGTAGCTAAGGATCTCTGCCGCCGAGAACGACACCTGCCGGGCAGAGAGCTTCTCAAGGGAAACTCCCTTCGCCAGCTCCTCCACAGAGTGATGGAGAGGAAGAGCGAGGTTGGGCTCACCCAGAATCTCGAAATACCTCCTCTGCTGAAGACAAGGAGGAGGGATGAGCTTGTTCCCGGCAGCGGAACGACTGGAGGAGGCAAGAAGCGCGAGCTGAGCGTTGGCCCTAGCTCTGGCACTCTTCAGACCCCGAGACCAGGGCAGAGCCACACTGGACTTCGGGGCCTTCCGAACGTCAAACACTTCATCTAAGATCGTGTCTTTGCCTTCACGGAGGGCGATGACTGGATCCATAAGCCCGTTAAGTTGCCTTATCAGGCTTAGGAACTGCCAGAAGGCATGTTTGGATTCCTGCTGTTCTCCTCCCTGCGGGCTGGCAGCTAAGTCTCCTGCCCCAGGGATCTCTTCCTGGGGTGAAATTTGGACATTCCCCCGGGTAGCCGTGGGTTCCTGGCGAATCCTTGAAGAAGATTTCGGGAAGGTCTTGGAGTCCTTGGATTCCCTCCTGGGAGGGATACAGGATCCCAACAAAGAGGTTCGGGGGGCCTCTTCCTCACGAGATGATTCTCCTCCATGAAGCGAAGTCTCCCCCCTTGATGCCGAGGGGAAGACTACCGCCCCACTCGACTCACCCGAGGACGGAAAGGCCTCGTCCACGGGAGAAGGAGAAAGCACTCGAGCAGGAGAAGGGGCCTTCGCGACAGACAAGTGGGCGAGTGGGCGCGAGGGTGGGCAGATGAATGAGCGCGTGTCCGAGGCGGCGAACGAAAGCGTTGGCGCGATGGCGAGGAAACGCGCTGCTGCGTGGGTGAGGAAGATCGCTGGTGATGTAGATCAACAGGCGATTGGTGGTGAGCTGGCGAGCACTGACGCGCAGGTGGGCGATGGCGCGTCGTGGCATGGTGACGGGTTGGCGAGCGATAGCGAGCAGCACGCGCCGGTGAGCGATTGCGCGATGGCGAGCTAGTAGCTGGCGAACCATGTCCCTTCAGAACCTCTGGTTGACGAAGCGTTGGAGAACGCATGCGCGCAGGCTGTAAAACACGTGGGCGGTCCGGAGATCGCCGAGAAACAGGTGATCGCTGACGCGTAGGAGAACGCTGGTGAATAGGCGATACCAAAATCGCCTGTGGGCGCTGACGAGCAGGTGATCGCTGGCACGTAGGCGATCGTTGACGTGTGGGAGAACGCTGGCGAATAGGCGATACTAAAATCGCCTGTGCGCGCTGGCGAGCAGGTGAACGCTGGCGAGCAGGTGATCGCTGGCGTGTAGGTGATCGCTGGCGAGCAGGAGATCGCTGGCGAGCAGGAGGGCGACGCGTGAGATCCTGTGAAGGGACAGGTGGCGTGGCGCGTTCACGAACAGGAACAGGAAGATCGCGGGCGCGTTGGCGAACATGTGCTTTTGACACACGCACTGGGGAACGTGAACGATGTTGCGTAGACACAGGATGAGAGAGCTCAGGAGACTGATGGCGTGCAGGGAGCTCAACAGGAACTGCAGGATGGTCAGAGACCGCAGGGCGATGATCCTCAAAAGAGCGCTGACGCTCAGAAGAGAGCTGACGAGCAGGAGAGCGCTGACGAGGAGGGGGAACATCAGGAGAGCGCCGACGAGCAGGTGAGCGCCGACGAGCAGGTGAGCCTTGACGAGCAGGAGAGCGCTGACGATCAGGAGAGCGCTGATGACCAGGAGAGCGCTGACGAGCAGGAGAGCGCCTGTGCGCTAGCACTGCCCGTGGAAGGGAAGAATCCCCTTGCCCCGAAGGGACCGTTGCCCGTCGGGTGACGAGTTCCCCAGAAGGTGAAGATCTGGCAGGAGTCCCCTTCGGAGGAAGAAGATCCAAAAAGGCGCCTCTTAACCCCCTTATAAGGGGAAGGGAGGCCCTTGCGACGCAGCGGACGGTGAGCCTTACGGCGGAGGCGGCCTCGGGGAAGATCATCAGGACCATCGGTCCTCCGAAGGGGAGTCTCAGTCAAAGCACTCCCCTTAGAAGGAAGCTGAGCAGCAGAAGAGCCCGAAGGACTCACTTCCCCCTTCGAAGGATGTACGGAAGGGGGAGGAGAGCCCTCAGCACCATTATCCTCAACTGCACCTGCGGAGGATTGCCCAGCCACGTCGGAGGCCTCTGCCACCACGACGTCGACGATAGACAGAGGGTCTACCTCTGCTACCGCCGGCGACTGCTTAACGGCGGCCCCCAACGAGACAAGGTCAATAAAGGCGACACTAGAGGGCAAGCCCTTAAGCCCCAGGGAAGACCAAATGTGTAAGAGATCATCATTAGTTAAAGCATTATCAACAACCTCCACCGGAGGAGGAGGGGGAACCGCCCCGCTATGGGAGGCGACGCCCTCTCCCCCCACCCAAGGTCGGGACACAGAACTAGGGCCTGCGCTACCACTCGGCCGACTCTCCTTAGGAGCCGGACGAGGGGGAGCTTCGGAGGAGGTTTGGGCGGCGGAAGAAGAATCCCGAGAACCTTCCTCCTTCAAGGCAAACCCCGAAGGAGAACGGTCTCTCTTGGACTTCTTCTTACGCCGGCGGCCAAACCTCTCCCACTGGGAGGCAGACCACTCCCTACACTCACAACACATGTTCTCCTGGTCACACCGTCGGCCCCGACACTGAGGGCAAAGGGTGTGAGGGTCCGTATCTACGGCCGACATAAAGGTCCCACAATGGCAGCCGGCCACACCAGGGCATGTACGCATAGTAAAATAATAATAATGAAGGTCAACTTCCAAGCAACACACACGCTGTAGAAAGAAAAAGCAGAAAAATTAAAGGCTGTCACGAGGACGATGAACAGACACGTCTGATCACCGCCGAGCCAAAAGTGAAGTGAAGCAAGTCACCGGTGTGTGGGGGGGGGAGGGGTAGCAAGCTACCCTTCCCCTACCCCCCGCTAACTAGCGCGGGGGTAATTAACCCTCGTTAAAACTATTGGCTCGTCATTTCAGCTGCGCTAAAAGGTAAACCCAATGTAAATAATGTGGTTTGTATTTCGGTTACGGAACAAACTTGCGTTTTCTCCTAAGGTCCAAAAAGAAGTCGGCAATTTGGGTCAGAAAGGTATTGGAAAAGGATACTGAGTTGGCTCTGCACCAATCTCGAAAACCTCCCATTTGGACTGGTAGACCTTGATGGTAGAGGTCCTCCTTGCTCTAGCGATAGCTTTAGCTGCCTCCTTTGAAAAGCCTCTAGTTCTTGCGAGTTTTTCGATAGTCTGAAGGCAGTTAGACGTAGAGCTGGGAGGTTTTGATGGAACCTTTCCAAGTGCGGTTGTCTGAGTAGATCTACTCGTATTGGCAGACTTCTTGGTATGTCCACCATCTATTGAAGTACCTCAGTGAACCATTCTCTCGAGGGCCAGAGGGGAGCTACTAGAGTCAATCGGGTTCTCTCGTGAGAGACAAACTTTTGTAATACTTTGTACAGGAATTTGAATGGAGGGAACGCGTACAAATCCAGGTGGGACCAATCCAGCAGGAAAGCGTCGATGTGGACTGCTTCTAGATCTGGCACTGGGGAGCAGTAGGTCTCCAGCTTCTTCGTTTTCGAGGTTGCGAATAGGTCTATGGACGGACGACCCCAAATCCGCCATAGTTTCTTGCAAACCTCCTGATGCAGAGTCCATTCTGTGGGAAGGACTTGGTCTCTTCTGCTGAGGCAGTCTGCCATCACGTTCCTTTCTCCCTGTATGAACCTTGTTAGTAAGGTGATGTTTCTCTCCTTTGCCCAAAACAGAAGCTCCCTTGCAGTGAAGTAAAGAGACTGCGAGTGGGTCCCGCCTTGTTTGGGGATGTAGGCTAACGCTGTGGTGTTGTCTGCGTTTACTAGCACTACCTTGTTTCGGATTAGTCTTTCGAAACTCTGAAGGCCCAAAAGAACTGCCAGAAGCTCATTCTGGTTGATGTGAAGACTCTCCTGGTCTTTGGTCCATAGGCCCGAGCATTCTAGTTTGCCTAGTGTTGCTCCCCACCCAGAGTCCAAGGCGTCTGAGCACAACACATGGTCTGGGTTCTTGTGTGCTAGAGAGAGGCCCTCCTGAAGTCTGAGATTGTCGTCCCACCATTTCAGGCAACTCTTGACCGTCTCTGGAAGCGGAATGGTCACTGCTTCTAAGCCCTTCTCCTTGTCCCAATGCTTGTTAAGGTGAAACTGGAGAGGGCGAAGATTGAGTCTCCCTAGGGAAACAAACTGCTCCAGTGACGAGTGTGTTCCCAGCAGACTCATCCACTTCCTTACAGAACAAAAGCTCTTCCTTCGGTAAAGACGAATCTTTATGAGAGCTTGTTCTAGTCTTGTGGGCGAAGGAAAAGCCCGAAAAACTAGACTCCGTATCTCCATCCCCAAATAGAGAATTGTTTGAGATGGGGTCAGTTGAGACTTCTCCTTGTTGACTAGGAAACCCAACTCCTTCGTAAGGGTCAAAGTCAATCTGAGATCCTTCAGACAGTGATTGAAGGACGACGCCCTGAGTAACCAGTCGTCTAGGTATAGGGAGGCTCTGATACCTGTCGAATGCAGGAAGCTCGCCACGTTCTGCATGAGCTTCGTAAACACAAGAGGAGCGGTGCTGAGACTGAAGTACAGAGCTCGAAATTGGAAGACTTCCTTCCCGTATACGAACCTTAGATAGTGTTGGAAGGTTGGATGAATAGGGATATGGAAGTCTCCATTGTGAACTTCAATTTCAGAATGAACGCATTGAGCGCGCTCACATCCAGCACTGGTCTCCAACCCCCTGAGTTCTTTGGAACTAGGAAGAGGCGGTTGTAAAACCCTGGAGACAGGTGGTTTAGTACCTTCTCCACAGCCCCCTTTTTTAACAAAAGGGACACCTGTAGGCACAAAGCTTGTCTTGTTGCGTCCTCCCGGTATCTGGGAGAGAGATCTATCGGCTCTTAGACTAGAGGGGGTTTCTTTACAAAGGGTATTTTGTACCCCTCCTTCAACAAGAGGACGGACCACTGATCTGCTCCTCTTCTCTCCCAAGCCTGCCAGAAGATCTTCAATCTGGCCCCTACCCCTACTGCTGTCTGAAGTTGAGGGCAGTCAGACTCTGCCACAACTTGATCTAGCTCCTCTCCTTTTACCTCGTCTTCCATCAGAGCGAGAGTTGCCTCTGTTGGAGGCTCTACCACGAAAGGGAGTAATGAACCTAGATGCAGGGGTTTCCACCTTCGGTCTGCTGCCTGAAAACGACGAAGGCAGCACCTTGCGACCCATTTTAGATACAAGGTCATGGGTGTCCTTCAAGGCTAGCGATGAAGCTATTTCCCTCACAAGCTCTTGGGGAAAAAGCGAACGAGAAACGGTGTAAACAGAAGCTCCGAATTCTGACAAGGAGTAACTCCCGTAGCCAGGAAGGAGCACAACGTTTCTCTCTTCTTAAGGACACCCGCCGTAAAAAGAGCAGCCAGCTCATTTGATCCATCCCTTACGGCTTTGTCCATGCAGGACATAATCTGAACCACACTCATTATTATTAAAAACAGACACTTTCTTACTCAAGGCTCCCAATGCCCAGTCTAAAAAGTTGAACACTTCAAAGGCACGGAAGATGCCCTTGAGCAGATGGTAGAGTTCCGAGGTTGTCCATAAAATTTTCAAGCGTCTCATGGCGAACGAGAAACGGTGCAAACAGAAGCTCCGAATTCTGACAAGGAGTAACTCCCATAGCCAGGAAGGAGCACAACGTTTCTCTCTTCTTAAGGACACCTGCCGTAAAAAGAGCAGCCAGCTCATTTGATCCATCCCTTACGGCTTTGTCCATGCAGGACATAATCTGAACCACACTCATTATTATTGAAAACAGACACTTTCTTACTCAAGGCTCCCAATGCCCAGTCTAAAAAGTTGAACACTTCAAAGGCACGGAAGATGCCCTTGAGCAGGTGGTCGAGTTCCGAGGTTGTCCATAAAATTTTCAAGCGTCTCATGGCTAGACGACGAGGAGAGTCTACTAGGCTTGAGAAGTCCCCCTGGGCAGAGGCAGGTACTCCCAAGCCGAGAACTTCTCCTGTCTCATACCAGACGCTCGAACGAGAAGCAAGCTTAGCTGGAGGGAAGGCAAAGGCTGACTTGCCAAGACTACTTTTGGACTGCAACCAGTCTCCCAGCAAACGCAAAGCTCTCTTAGACGACCGAGAGAGCACCAATTTAGTAAACAGGGGAGCTTGTGTAGTTGTCCCCAAGGTGAACTCTGAAAGAGAGCGTGGTGCAACAGGCACAAAATGTGAAGGAAAAACTTCCTTAAAAAGTCATAATCTTTTAAAAAATCCAATGAATGTTGTGTGGATCTAGGTTCCTCTTCCTCTGACAAGGTACCCAAAGGTACAGCTGTGGAAAGGGGATCATCCACTTCCTCCTCAGAAAAAACTTCATCCGGAAGCCCGACGTGTTTGCGAGGTGGAGAATCAACAAGGTGTCGGGAACTGTGTGGAACAGCTTGACAGCCTGCATCAGCCTGCCGATGGGTAGCAGGAAGAGAAGGAAGATCGACGTCACGTCAGGACTGCATCGACTAACGTTCAACATCACGTCGAACCTGACGATCGGCGTCACATTTGACAGCATGCTGAATACTGGGGGTCACGTCAGCGTGATGTGAAACTTCACGCTTGGAAGCATGGTGAGAAGGGTCACGCTTATTAGAACCGTGACGCTTCCCAAGCGAGGGTTCCTGTCGTTCATAGGCTGGACGGTAAGACTGTATGAATGAGAAAAGTTTCATCTGCATGTCCTGCCGCATGCTAAAATTAGGGTCAGTCACAAGTGTGTCAGAGCGTGACTTCGGTAACATCCGTTCCGCAACGTCAGTGATGACAACGGGAGCAACAGCACTCACGTCACGTCTGGAACGTCCAGACGAAACCACAGAACTGTGACCCTGCAAAGGGGTCTCCGGAGCAACCATATCAGACGTTTTAAGGGGACGTTTGGCAGGAGCACCTTCATCCGATGAAGGCAGACGTTCTGGACTGCTCCAATGAGTGCAGCCAGGACGTTGACTTTGGTCTGAAGGGATCAATTTCCTCTTGAGAGGTCTGGAATCCTGACGCCAGTTTTTTCTACTGACGTTAACGTCATCAGAGGATGAGGAGAACTTAGCCTCACCTCTCCCATGGTAAGGGCAATCGTTACGTGCAACGTCAACCGCAACTCGTGAGGGGACGTCTGTTCGTGGTTTAAAACCCATCGTTCCCTTTCGTTGTTTGACATTCCTTCTTCCAGGGGTTGGGGAGCTTGAAAGCGGTCTAGGACTGGGTGAACGACAAGTACGAACAGACGTACCCTCCGCAACACTGAACACATTCTTCGCACTTTTATCACTAACACTGGCACTTTTCAACAATTTAACGTCTGACATGAGCTGGTTCCTGTCCGTAGCAAGCGACTCGACCTTGGCACCAAGAGCATGAATCGCCTTCATCATGTCCATCAGTGAAGGCTCGTTAGTGCTAGTAGGGGTTTCATGGACTACCACTACAGGGGAAGGAATAGGTTCAGGGACATGGGGAGAGGAAAATTCTCTAGAGTGAGAAGAGCTTCTTCTAACCCTATCTCTCTCTAACTTACGAGTGTACTTCTCATATTCAAGCCACTCGGTATCAGATAAAATAACACACTCATCACATCGATCCCCTAACTGACATATTTTACCTCTACATTTGTTACAAATAGAGTGGGGATCGATAGATGCCTTAGGAAGACGACCCGCCTTTCACACATTTCCTATACACAGGGGAAGGGTCGGCCATTTTGGAATATCCAGAGAGAGATCAAACAAGCAAGGGTCAAAAATAGTCAAATCAAAGAGTTTCAAGAAAAATCGTAAGAAAATCCAATCAAGCGAAAGCCATTAACCAAAAAACAAGTACTTCACCAAAGCTGTAGAAAACAGGTGGTTATGCTCGAGCATGAAAGTTCCAATGTTGTCGCCACAGCGGCAGAGAAGAACTGAGGACTTGTGGAATGGTTCCAGTATCCTGGCGAGTGGTGGCGCTAGTAGTACACCTAGCTTCCCAATCTCCGATTGCCCGCGAGTTTTGAATTTTTCTGCCGTGAAGTCAGAGACGTTAGCTATATATATATCCACCAGATAAGTCAAATGTTTAAAATCAATGAAATTTCAATAGAAACAAATTATGATGATCTATGTAAAGCATTTGAATGCTATGGATGCATAAAAGAAATAAGGATGAAACTTGAAGCTGAAACTTGGGATTCATGGATATCTTATAGTAGTTATGACGAAGCATTTAGTGCAATAAGTAATTTGAATAATATTAAAATTAATAACTTGAATGTCGCGGCTGCTCTCTGCGATAAGGTACCAAAAGATTTAGATGTGTACAGGCCTGCCGATTGGTTGGAAAAAGGCGCAGATTTAGTCATGCCCTCCCAGAGAAATCCAAAACCACCGATGTGGCTTATAGCTGAATCAAAGGGGGTTACAGGGAATTATTTTAAAATATGTTATTTTCATTAGTAAAATAAATTTTTGAATATACTTACCCGATGATCATATAGCTGTCAGCTCTGCTGCCCGACAAAAAAAACCTACGGGCGGAATACGCCAGCGATCGCTATACAGGTGGGGGTGTACATCAACAGCGCCATCTGTCGAGCAGGTACTCAAGTACTCGATGTCAACACAGAACCAATTTTCTCCTCGGTCCACTGGGTCTCTATTGGGGAGGAAGGGTGGGTCCTTTAATTTATGATCATCGGGTAAGTATATTCAAAAATTTATTTTACTAATGAAAATAACATTTTTCAATATTAACCCTGGATAGGTACGGTCCTCGGACACCCCTTTAAGGGTATACTCGGACGCGAACGACCCCGACGCCAAAAAAAATTCTTGAAAAATCAGTTTTTGCAGTAACCTCCTTTTTTCTTTTGCCAAAAAAAACTTCAATGAATGCTTAAAACAACTGTAAAGATAAATACTACTCATCTGCAGAAAAACTATTTATTATAAATATTTTAAAAAATTAAGTAGAAAAAAAAAAGACCTGACATAAAAATTCATAAAAAAAAAGTTTATACATATATACACAAATCCTTTTAGGAATTGATTCTTGAATGTTTAGGACACATCTTGATGTATTTTGGATGAAGTCAGACCCATGGAGGTGAAAATCTGAAATGAGAAAAAAAGGGTAACTTTTTTTGGCCAAAAAAATTTGTCCAAATTTCATGAATTTTTTGGGGTACCCAAATGAAATAGGAAGTGGCTAATTTTTTTAGGGAATAAACATATGTTATCCTAAAATAGAAATATGTAAAAAAATCTTCATTATTTTGTAAATTACATTTATATCAGGGGCCATATCTAAAGGTAATTTTTTGAGTACTTGGAAATTTCGTAAAAAAATACATATATTTAATATATAATATGATATTTATGCAGGTAAAAATATACCAAAATATCACAAATTCTATAGGGAACAAGAATATATATAGATAGGGCAGCTTACGCTTCGGATATGTCCACAAAATGGCCGCCAACCACACTGACTCAGACTCCCTAATCTGCCACTTGAAATGTAGGAAGGGTATGTCAATTTCAAGGTGTTATTTACTAATCTAATTATTATTGGATATGCATAAAAATTGTATGGTGGGTTGCTGGATAATTGTCGATTATTTTACGACTATAAAATTAAAATTCTGACCCAAAAAAATTTTTTTTGAAGGGAAATAAAATCGAAAAAAAAAATGTAAAACAATATTTTAGCTAAAAAAATTTGATGATATTCAATCAAAAAAAAAGTAAACAAAATTTTCCGACAAATAAACATCTAGAGGAATCATTACTCTGTGATAGTTCCTTAGTACGTAGTAATTTTGAAAGAATTGGGAAAAAACGAAAAAATGGCAATCACCGGAAAATCGAACACATACCTATATATACGCCATATCTGGCTAAAAAAAAGATAGGCATGGGTAGCCAGATCATCTAGAAACACTTTCCAACACTATAAAAATATAAGTTTTGCAACACTACTTGCCAATTCCTTACGGTAACATGACTAAGCAAAAAAATGCAAAACAAATAAAAAGGGGCACTCGTGGAAAAATGGCCATTCTAATATACGGCATTTCAGAAAAAAAAAATTTCAGCCACGTGCTAGGCAAACCATCAAGGCATATTTTCCGACAAATAAACATATAAATGAAATATTACTCTGTGATAGTTCCTTAGTACGTAGTAATTTTGAAAGAAATGGGAAAAAACGAAAAAATGGCAATCACAGGAAAATCGAACACATACTTATATATACGCCATATCTGGCTAAAAAAAAATAGGCATGGGTAGCCAGATCATCTAGAAACACTTTCCAACACTATAAAAATATAAGTTTTGCGACACTACTTGCCAATTCCTTACGGTAACATGACTAAGCAAAAAAATGCAAAACAAATAAAAAGGGGCACTCGCGGAAAAATGCCCAACATTCTAATATACGGCATCTCAGATAAAAAAAAAGACATGCACGTGTTAGCCCAACCATCAAGGCACACTTTCTAACACATAAACATGAAAAAAAAATCAATAATATACGGAAATTCCTTACTACGTACTAAATTTTTACAAATATTGAAAAAAAAACAGAAATTGGCAACCGCAGTTAAATACCCAATATACCAATAACTACGTCGTATCTGACAAAAACAAAATCACGCATGGGTAGCCAGATCATCTAGACACACTTTCCAACATTAAAAAAGCAAAAGTTTTACGACACTATTTCGCAATATCTTACGGAAAAATGACTTGGCAAAAAAATTAAAAAAAATTAAAAAGGGACACTCGCGGTAAAATGCCCGACATTCTAATATACGACATCTCAGATAAAAAAAAAGACATGCACGTGTTAGCCCAACCATCAAGGCACACTTTCTAACACATAAACATGAAAAAAAAATGAATAATATACGGCAATTCCTTACTACGTAGTAATTTTTACAAATATTGAAAAAAAAACAGAAATTGGTAACCGCAGTTAAATACCCAATATACCAATAACTACGTCGTATCTGACAAAAACAAAGTCATGCATGGGTAGCCAGATCATCTAGACACACTTTCCAACACTAAACAAGCAAAAGTTTTACGACACTATTTGGCAATATCTTACGGAAAAATGACTTGGCAAAAAATTGAAAAAAAATGAAAAAGGGGCACTCGCGGTAAAATGGTCCTCGTGGTGATGAACGACATTTTAACTAAAAAAAAAAACATGCACATGGTAGCCAAACAATCCACCAAGACTTTCCACAACTGATAACCTATACAAGTTGCACCATTCTACGACAATTTCATAATACGTAATAACTTTGATAATTATGCAAACTACCTCAGAAGGGTAAACTCGGACGCGAACGACCCCGACGCGTCTCAGAAATCGGGGAAGGAGTACAGCTACAGCAATGCACATCTGGACACTACTAGAGCGTGTAGGGGAGACACCTCCTGCAGGTCGATCACCCACAAATTCAGTCACAGGGGTGAGTCACGTAGAAAAACCTGTTTTTTTTTGACGCTCGGGGTCGCAAACGACCCACCGTACCTATCCAGGGTTAAACTTACCCGATGATCATATAGCTGATTCACACCCAGGGGGGTGGGTAGAGACCAGCATATATGTTAACATTAAGAGCTAAGTATTCCGTATTTCATTTTAGCAGTTATTCAAAATAACAAACATAAAATAAATAAGTACCTGGTAAGGAAGTCGACTTGAACAATTACTCTGCCTTTTTAAGTACGTCTTCCTTACTGAGCCTCGCGATCCTCACAGGATGCTGAGCGACTCCTAGGAGCTGAAGTATGAAGGGCTGCAACCCATACTAAAGGACCTCATCAAAACCTCTAATCTAGGCGCTTCTCAAGAAAGAATTTGACCACCCGCCAAATCAACCAGGATGCGAAAGGCTTCTTAGCCTTCCGGACAACCCAAAGAACAACAATAAAAAGCATTTCAAGAGAAAGATTAAAAAAGGTTATGGGATTATGGGAATGTAGTGGCTGAGCCCTCACCCACTACTGCACTCGCTGCTACGAATGGTCCCAGGGTGTAGCAGTTCTCGTAAAGAGACTGGACATCTTTAAGGTAAAATGATGCGAACACTGACTTGCTTCTCCAATAGGTTGCATCCATTACACTCTGCAGAGATCTGTTTTGTTTGAAGGCCACTGAAGTTGCGACAGCTCTAACTTCATGTGTCCTTACCTTCAGCAAAGCATGGTCCTCCTCATTCAGATGGGAATGAGCTTCTCGAATTAAAAGTCTGATATAATAAGAAACTGCATTCTTCGACATTGGTAAAGAAGGTTTCTTAATGGCGCACCATAAAGCTTCTGATTGACCACGTAATGGCTTAGTCCGTTTCAAATAGTACTTCAGAGCTCTTACCGGGCATAGTACTCTTTCTTGTTCATTTCCAACCAAATTAGCAAGGCTTGGAATATCGAACGATTTGGGCCAAGGACGAGAAGGAAGTTCGTTTTTGGCTAAGAAACCAAGCTGTAAGGAACATGTAGCCGTTTCAGATGTAAATCCAATGTTCCTGCTGAAGGCGTGTATCTCACTGACTCTTTTAGCTGTTGCTAAGCAGACGAGGAAAAGAGTTTTCAACGTGAGATCTTTAAAAGAGGCTGATTGAAGTGGTTCGAACCTTGCTGACATAAGGAACCTTAGTACCACGTCTAAGTTCCAACCTGGTGTGGCCAACCGACGCTCCTTCGAGGTCTCAAAAGACTTAAGGAGGTCCTGTAGATCTTTGTTGTTGGAAAGATCTAAGCCTCTGTGACGGAAGACTGCTGCCAACATGCTTCTGTAACCCTTGATCGTGGGAGCTGAAAGGGATCTTTCCTTCCTTAGGTATAAAAGGAAGTCAGCTATCTGAGTTACAGAGGTACTGGTTGAGGATACTGATTTGGACTTGCACCAGCTTCGGAAGACTTCCCACTTCGACTGGTAGACTTTGAGAGTGGATGTCCTCCTAGCTCTAGCAATCGCTCTGGCTGCCTCCTTCGAAAAGCCTCTAGCTCTCGAGAGTCTTTCGATAGTCTGAAGGCAGTCAGACGAAGAGCGTGGAGGCTTGGGTGTACCTTCTTTACATGCGGCTGACGCAGAAGGTCCACTCTTAGAGGAAGTGTTCTGGGAACGTCTACTAGCCATTGCAGTACCTCGGTGAACCATTCTCTCGCGGGCCAGAGGGGAGCAACCAACGTCAACCTTGTCCCTTCGTGCGAGGCGAACTTCTGCAGTACTCTGTTGACAATCTTGAACGGGGGGAACGCATAAAGGTCTAGATGGGACCAATCCAGAAGAAAGGCATCTATGTGAACTGCTGCTGGGTCCGGAATCGGTGAACAATAAATTGGGAGCCTCTTGGTCATCGAGGTTGCGAACAGATCTATGGTGGGTTGGCCCCACAATGCCCATAGTCTGTTGCATACATTCTTGTGAAGGGTCCACTCTGTTGGGATGATCTGACCCTTCCGGCTGAGGCGGTCTGCCATGACATTCATGTCGCCTTGAATGAACCTCGTTACAAGGGATATGTTTCGATCTCTTGACCAGGTGAGGAGGTCCCTTGCGATCTCGTACAACATCCTCGAATGAGTCCCTCCTTGCTTGGAGATGTACGCCAGGGCTGTGGTGTTGTCGGAGTTCACCTCCACCACCTTGTCTAGAAGGAGGGACTTGAAGCTTCTCAAGGCCAGATGAACTGCCAGTAGCTCCTTGCAGTTGATGTGTAACTCGCTTTGAACCGTATTCCACGTGCCCGAGCATTCCCGACCGTCCAACGTCGCACCCCAGCCCGTGTCCGATGCGTCCGAGAAGAGAAGGTGGTCGGGGGTCTGAACAGCCAGTGGCAGACCCTCCCTGAGGAGAATGTTGTTCTTCCACCAAGTCAGTGACGACTTCATCTTCTCGGAAATAGGAACCGAGACCGCTTCTAGCGTCTTGTCCTTTCTCCAGTGCGCAGCTAAGTGAAATTGAAGGGGGCGGAGGTGGAGTCTCCCTAACGCGATGAACTGGTCCAGTGATGAAAGCGTCCCTATCAGACTCATCCACTGTCTGACTGAACATCGGTCCTTCTTCAGCATGGACTGGATGCATTCTTGGGCTTGACTGATTCTGGGGGCCGACGGAAAAGCCCGAAAAGCTTGGCTCTGAATCTCCATTCCTAGGTATACTATAGTTTGGGATGGGACGAGTTGGGACTTTTCTATATTGACCAGGAGACCCAATTCCTTGGTCAGATCTAGAGTCCACTGTAGATTCTCCAGACAGCGACGACTTGACGCAGCTCTTAAAAGCCAGTCGTCCAAATAGAGGGAGGCTCTGATGTTTGCTAAATGTAGGAATTTGGCAATATTCCTCATCAGTTTGGTAAAAACTAGAGGTGCCGTGCTTAGGCCAAAGCACAGGGCTTGGAACTGGTAGACAACCTTCCCGAAAACAAACCTTAGAAAAGGTTGGGAATCTGGGTGGATGGGGACGTGAAAGTAAGCGTCCTTTAGGTCTAACGAGACCATCCAGTCTTCCTTCCTGACCGATGCTAGAACCGACTTTGTCGTCTCCATGGTGAACGTCTGCTTTGTGACAAAGACATTCAGAGAACTGACGTCTAGCACCGGTCTCCACCCTCCTGTCTTCTTCGGCACTAAGAAGAGGCGGTTGTAGAAGCCCGGGGATTGATGGTCCCGGACTATGACTACCGCTCCCTTTTGTAGTAAGAGAGACACCTCTTGCTGTAAAGCTAGTCTCTTGTCCTCCTCTCTGTACCTGGGAGAGAGGTCGATGGGAGTTGTTGCTAGAGGGGGCTTGCGTAAGAATGGAATCTTGTACCCCTCCCTGAGTAACTTCACAGACTGAGCGTCTGCGCCCCTGTTCTCCCAGGCCTGCCAGTAGTTCTTGAGCCTGGCTCCCACTGCTGTCTGAAGAAGGTGGCAGTCAGACTCTGCCTCTAGAGGACTTGGAACCCTTCTTCTTACTCCCACGTTGACTTCCGGCACGAGCACCTCCTCTGCTGGAGGCTCTGCCACGAAAGGGCGGAATGAACCTTGACGCTGGAGTGTCCATCCTGGGTCTAGGTACGGAGGGCAAAGGGGTGGTTTTGCGTGCAGATGACGCCACCAAGTCATGGGTGTCTTTCTGGATCAAGGAGGCAGCAATCTCCTTAATCAACTCTTCAGGGAAGAGACACTTCGAGAGTGGAGCAAACATAAGCTCCGACTTTTGACAAGGGGTGACTCCAGCTGACAAGAAGGAGCAAAGGTGATCTCGCTTCTTGAGAACCCCAGACACGAAAGAAGCCGCAAGCTCACTAGAACCATCCCGTATGGCTTTGTCCATGCAGGACATGATGAGCATGGAAGTTTCCTTATCAGAAGGGGAGGTCTTCCTGCTCAACGCTCCCAAACACCAGTCCAAGAAGTTAAAGACCTCGAATGCGCGGAAAACTCCCTTCATAAGATGGTCCATATCCGAAGGAGTCCAGCAAATCTTGGAGCGTCTCATAGCCAGCCTGCGGGGAGAGTCTACCAGACTTGAGAAGTCGCCCTGGGCAGAGGCAGGAACTCCCAAGCCGAGAACTTCTCCCGTGGCATACCAGACGCTAGATCTGGAAGCAAGCTTGACCGGGGGAAACATGAAGGATGTCTTCCCAAGTTGCTTCTTGGACTGCAACCACTCTCCCAGTACCCTTAAAGCTCTCTTGGACGAGCGAGCGAGTACGAGCTTCGTAAAGGCAGGTGCTGCTGACTGCATGCCTAAAGCGAACTCAGAGGGAGGCGAGCGTGGTGCTGCAGACACAAACTGGTCCGGATATGAATCCTTGAACAGCGCAAGCACTTTCCTAAAGTCTAAGGAGGGAGGCGTAGTCTTGGGTTCTTCGATGTCCGAGTGTTGGTTGTCAAGATGTGCAGCTTCGTCATCATCAGAGATACCATCGTCTGAATGTTGAGGAGGAAGAGGCAACGGAGTGGGCTGGACGGCTGAGTCCGGCAGCACGGGTGCATGCGTGGCTGCACTGGACCCAACATCATGCCACTGTTGGTCAGTCTGAGAACTGGCAACAACCAAAGCTGAGTGGGTGCGCAAAGAGTCTACTCCCGACTGTGGAAGGATAGCGGAGACCACCGTGGGTTGCGGAGGCTGACGCACCGCGTCAAAACACGGCAGCCTAACTCCACCCTCCTGTTGTTGTGGTAGCTCACGCACGGCAACGGAGGGTTCCGTGCGTCTGTGAACGTCAGCATGCGTCTGGCAGGGTCGACTGCGCATGGGTGGAGGAGCTCTCACAGCTGGAGAGTGGGAGCAGGCAGCCTCAGCGTCTGCTGGGCGCACAACCGTGGCAGGTTGTAGGCTAACGGGTGCAGCGTCAACCTTCTCCGCACGAAACTCCTGCATAACCGCAGCTAACTGAGTCTGCATAGACTGCAGTAAAGACCACTTAGGGTCTACAAAAGCGGCAACAGACGGAGCTACTGTCCGTTGTGACTGAGGGTCTAAAACAGCGGGTGCGGCAACAGACGGAGTTACTGCCTGTTGCGGTACCACTTTGCCTCTCTTAGGAGGTGTGCAGTCGTCGGAGGACTGCAGCGAGTCCGAACTGACCCAGTGGCTACATCTGGGCCGTTGGACTAGCTCGGAAGGGACCTTACGTTTAAGAGGCCGTGAGACCTTGGTCCATCGTTTCTGTCGAGAAACCTCTTCCGCAGACGAGGAATGAATGGGCTCACTCGTCTTCTTGTGGGTGGGACGATCTAGGTAAGATACGTCCGAAACCACGGAGGGTACATCTGTACGCTGATTAAAGCCTGTCGAACCCTTTGGTCGTACGACATTGCTTCTCCCCTGGGCTTGGGAGCTTGCAAGAGGTCCCGGACTGGGAGGACGACAGGCACGAACAGACGCACCCTCATGCGTAACACTGACACTTTTCACTGCACTGACACTCACTTCACTTCCCACTGCACTTTTACCTTTCAACTCTCTGACGTCAGCCATGAGTTGATTGCGGTCATTCGCCAATGACTCGACTCTCTCACCTAGAGCCTGAATGGCACGCATCATATCTGCCATTGAAGGTTGATGAGAGCTAGCAGGGGGGTCGGGTGCAACCACTACAGGGGAAGGAATAGGTTGAGGGGCATGGGGAGAGGAAAAATCAATTGAGCGAGACGAACTCCTGATCCTATCCTTCTCTAGCCTACGTGCATATTTCAGGAATTCTTGAAACCCGAATTCCGAAAGCCCAGCGCATTCCTCACATCGATCTTCCAATCGACAGGCTTTACCCCTACAATTGGAACAAACGGTGTGCGGATCAATAGAGGCCTTCGGAAGACGCCTTGAACAGTCCCTAGCGCTACATTTCCTGTACTTGGGGACTTGAGAAGGGTCAGACATCTTGAATTAGTCAAAGGGGGGAATTCAAAATCTATCCAAGTCGTCAACAAATAATCCAAAATCCAAAAAAGAATGCAAGGAAGTATTGAAGATAACTTCTGCACAGCGATAGCTAATAACCAGAAATGAATACTTCACCAAATAACGTGAAAATCAATCCAGAAAACAAGAGCGTATTCAGTAGGTCTTGCCGGTGGCACAACAGAGAGAAAATTGGTTCTGTGTTGACATCGAGTACTTGAGTACCTGCTCGACAGATGGCGCTGTTGATGTACACCCCCACCTGTATAGCGATCGCTGGCGTATTCCGCCCGTAGGTTTTTTCTGTCGGGCAGCAGAGCTGACAGCTATATGATCATCGGGTAAGTTTAATATTGAAAAATGCAAATTGATTCAGAAAAAAGTAGGAACTATTGCACCAGGCGATATATCTCGTTTCGGAAAAAATAGTTTCCTTATCCATGCCAAATCCAGTACACAGTCGGTAATATTGTCCAATATGAAAATAAATAATGATGACATTAAGTTAGATGTCAAACCCCACCTAAATTTTAGCTACGGAAGGGGCGTAGTTTTTAACAGAGATCTATATGATTTTACAGAGGAGGAGATACTGGCCATGTGTCCATTAAATGTTTGAAAAGTTCATAAAGTCCCAGGTACATCAATGATAATCCTTACGTTCCAGGATGCTGATGTACCTTTTCATATTATTATCGAGAACGAAAGGATTAAAGTAAGACCCTTCAAGCAGAAGCCATTGCAATGCTTTAATTGTTTTAAATTTGGGCACCCGTCCAAAGTTTGCAAAAATGAGATGATGTGTGGTATTTGCTCCAAATCTTACCATGGAGAGTGTGCACTTGGAGCCAGGTGTTTAAATTGCAGCTCATCTGCATGTCCTGCAGCATGCTAAAATTAGGGTCAGTCACAAGTGTGTCAGAGCGTGACTTCGGTAACATCCGTTCCGCAACGTCAGTGATGACAACGGGAGCAACAGCACTCACGTCACGTCTGGAACGTCCAGACGAAACCACAGAACTGTGACCCTGCAAAGGGGTCTCCGGAGCAACCATATCAGACGTTTTAAGGGGACGTTTGGCAGGAGCACCTTCATCCGATGAAGGCAGACGTTCTGGACTGCTCCAATGAGTGCAGCCAGGACGTTGACTTTGGTCTGAAGGGATCAATTTCCTCTTGAGAGGTCTGGAATCCTGACGCCAGTTTTTTCTACTGACGTTAACGTCATCAGAGGATGAGGAGAACTTAGCCTCACCTCTCCCATGGTAAGGGCAATCGTTACGTGCAACGTCAACCGCAACTCGTGAGGGGACGTCTGTTCGTGGTTTAAAACCCATCGTTCCCTTTCGTTGTTTGACATTCCTTCTTCCAGGGGTTGGGGAGCTTGAAAGCGGTCTAGGACTGGGTTAACGACAAGTACGAACAGACGTACCCTCCGCAACACTGAACACATTCTTCGCACTTTTATCACTAACACTGGCACTTTTCAACAATTTAACGTCTGACATGAGCTGGTTCCTGTCCGTAGCAAGCGACTCGACCTTGGCACCAAGAGCATGAATCGCCTTCATCATGTCCATCAGTGAAGGCTCGTTAGTGCTAGTAGGGGTTTCATGGACTACCACTACAGGGGAAGGAATAGGTTCAGGGACATGGGGAGAGGAAAATTCTCTAGAGTGAGAAGAGCTTCTTCTAACCCTATCTCTCTCTAACTTACGAGTGTACTTCTCATATTCAAGCCACTCGGTATCAGATAAAATAACACACTCATCACATCGATCCCCTAACTGACATATTTTACCTCTACATTTGTTACAAATAGAGTGGGGATCGATAGATGCCTTAGGAAGACGACCCGCCTTTCACACATTTCCTATACACAGGGGAAGGGTCGGCCATTTTGGAATATCCAGAGAGAGATCAAACAAGCAAGGGTCAAAAATAGTCAAATCAAAGAGTTTCAAGAAAAATCGTAAGAAAATCCAATCAAGCGAAAGCCATTAACCAAAAAACAAGTACTTCACCAAAGCTGTAGAAAACAGGTGGTTATGCTCGAGCATGAAAGTTCCAATGTTGTCGCCACAGCGGCAGAGAAGAACTGAGGACTTGTGGAATGGTTCCAGTATCCTGGCGAGTGGTGGCGCTAGTAGTACACCTAGCTTCCCAATCTCCGATTGCCCGCGAGTTTTGAATTTTTCTGCCGTGAAGTCAGAGACGTTAGCTATATATATATCCACCAGATAAGTCAAATGTTTAAAATCAATGAAATTTCAATAGAAACAAATTATGATGATCTATGTAAAGCATTTGAATGCTATGGATGCATAAAAGAAATAAGGATGAAACTTGAAGCTGAAACTTGGGATTCATGGATATCTTATAGTAGTTATGACGAAGCATTTAGTGCAATAAGTAATTTGAATAATATTAAAATTAATAACTTGAATGTCGCGGCTGCTCTCTGCGATAAGGTACCAAAAGATTTAGATGTGTACAGGCCTGCCGATTGGTTGGAAAAAGGCGCAGATTTAGTCATGCCCTCCCAGAGAAATCCAAAACCACCGATGTGGCTTATAGCTGAATCAAAGGGGGTTACAGGGAATTATTTTAAAATATGCAAATTGATTCAGAAAAAAGTAGGAACTATTGCACCAGGCGATATATCTCGTTTCGGAAAAAATAGTTTCCTTATCCATGCCAAATCCAGTACACAGTCGGTAATATTGTCCAATATGAAAATAAATAATGATGACATTAAGTTAGATGTCAAACCCCACCTAAATTTTAGCTACGGAAGGGGCGTAGTTTTTAACAGAGATCTATATGATTTTACAGAGGAGGAGATACTGGCCATGTGTCCATTAAATGTTTGGAAAGTTCATAAAGTCCCAGGTACATCAATGATAATCCTTACGTTCCAGGATGCTGATGTACCTTTTCATATTATTATCGAGAACGAAAGGATTAAAGTAAGACCCTTCAAGCAGAAGCCATTGCAATGCTTTAATTGTTTTAAATTTGGGCACCCGTCCAAAGTTTGCAAAAATGAGATGATGTGTGGTATTTGCTCCAAATCTTACCATGGAGAGTGTGCACTTGGAGCCAGGTGTTTAAATTGCAGCTCGAATCACAAATCCACAGACAAGATCTGCGAGCTATATAAGTTGGAGGAAGCTGCCCTCAACAAATCAAACTTAGAACACATAAGTGTGACCCATGCCAAAAGACTATTAAATAAATCAAATACATATGCTAAGGCATTAAAATCAAACCAACCTAGCACTGCCAATAGCTCAAAAAAAAGTATACTATCTGACAAAATGTCAAATAACGAGGTAACCATATCACCTCCTGAGGCTTTACCACGGTGTATTAACACTAGGTCATTGCCCATTGCTGTACAGCCTTCAGCCGCCATTACAAAAAGTAATACAAACCTCTCTCAGGCCATGTCCTTGCCTGACCTGATGGAGGTTCCACTTAAGACTAACTTACCTGATGCACCTGTTGTGGGAAAGGTGCAAAAACCTCGAATCCCACCATCTATTAATCGCAAAAGAGAGAGACCTCCATCTCTCTCTCCACCCTCCATTAGAAACGTTAAGGTTATGACATCAAATAAATTTTATGTTTTGTCTGTTGATGTTTCTAATGAACCAGAAGATGGACTGAATAAATCAGAAATTCAAGTTGAGGTCCACCATCCACCTCAACAAATAGATAAAAAGAATACAAAGAAAATCACCAACGTTAAACTCAACATAACAAGACCACCTCTGAAGAAACCTACTGGTAATAATGTTACATTAAAAACTTCTAATGGGAAGACCTCATCCAAGATGTCTTCCAGAAATAATCCATAGTTTTCTCCTCCATTTTGCAATGGAACTGTCAGGGTTTGAGGGCGAAATATGAAGAACTTAAGCTCCTAATTCATGAGCATTCCCCCATAATTGTATGTCTACAGGAAAGTATGCTTGATTCTAACACTCCTAGTCCTCGAGAGTATGTTAGCTATAGAACACCATATAATCAACAAGCAGGGAGCCATGGCGGAAGTCTCATGTACATTCGTCGAGATGTTCCCCAAATACCCATGTCTATACGTACAACCCTGCAGGCAGTTGTTGTACAAATTGATATAGGGAGAAAATATACAATATGCTCTCTGTACTTACCTCCAAATGATAATATTTTATATGATGATTTAGCAGAGGTCATTCAACAACTCCCTCAACCTTTTCTCTTACTGGGAGATATGAATGGTAGACATCCTTTATGGGGTGATGTTTTGGCCAACACAAGGGGCAATATTATCTCATCAATTGTGGAGAATGAGGATGTGGGACTCCTTAATACAGGAGAGCCCACACACTTCCATGTTCAGACAGGTACTTTGTCATGCATTGACCTTTCAATTGCAAGCTCTAACTGCCTTCTTGATTTTGATTGGAGGACATTAGATGATTGGCATACTAGTGATCATGCACCAATCATTATAAACACCAACAAGGGTCCGCCTTTGCAAAGATCGCCACGTTGGAATCTAGACAAGGCAGACTGGGTTAAATTTTCCGAGCTAAGTGAAATCGAAGGGAGAGCAGAACAGTTTGAAAGTGTTGATGATGCCAAAGACCTACTGAATGGAACTCTTCATACAGCAGGAGTCAATTCAATTCCCAAAACAACAGGGTTATTCAAACGACGACCAGTCCCGTGGTGGTCTTCAGAACTAACTGCACTCCACAGAGCCACAAGAAGATCTCTAACACGATTGCGTAGACGCAGAACTGATGAGAATTTAACTATGTACAAGAAATGTAGAGCACAGTTCCGTCGTGCCATGAAAGAAGCAAGGCGCCAGTCATGGATGTCTTTTGTTTCCTCTATTAACAGTAGAACACCACCATCTTCTGTGTGGAGGAAAGTAAAAAAGATAGCTGGCAAATTCACCCCCAACCCACCACCAGTGTTGAAGGTGAATGGCCAGTATGTAACTGAAGCAAATGAAGTTAGCAATGCCCTGGCTAATCATTTTTCAAATGTATCCAGCAAGTGTGAAGGAGCCCCTGGTCACCAGTATAGGAGCACTGAAGAAAAGAAAATTTTAAATTTTGCAACAAGAAGGGAAGAGTCGTATAATTCTCCTTTCACTGAAAGAGAATTTGATTCTGCACTTGCTCATTGCAACGATACAGCCCCTGGACCCGATGGAATTCCATATGCAATGATTAAACATGTACATTTTAATACAAAGCTATTTATTTTAAGCATTATTAATAGAATATGGCATGATCATAGCTACCCAAGTGTTTGGGAACTAGCCATTATTTTAGCTTTTTTAAAACCCGGTAAAGACAAGTTTTTAGCAGCAAACTATCGTCCTATTGCATTGACATCTTGTTTATGTAAAATCATGGAGAATATGGTCAATGCAAGGCTGATATGGTACCTTGAAAAGAAAGGTATTTTATCACCGATTCAATGTGGATTCCGAAAAATGCACTCAACGACTGATGTGTTGATACGTCTTGAGTCTTCTATTTGTGAAGCCTTTGCTTCCAAACAGCACCATGTTACAGTATTTTTTGACCTTGAAAAGGCATATGATACCACATGGAGATATGGTATTCTTAAAACCATTCATGAATTGGGATTGAGAGGAGAGCTGCCACTATTTATTCAGGCATTGCTTTCACGTAGAGTTTTTCAAGTGAGAGTGGGGGAAACTCTATCAGAGAGTAAGTGCCAGGAAGAAGGAGTTCCTCAGGGTAGTGTGCTGAGTGTAACCCTTTTTGCACTAGCAATTAATGGGATATCCTCAGCCATTCCCCAGGATGTTCTCTCAACACTATTTGTGGATGATCTCTCAATATCATTTGCTGGCACTAGAATGGCAATGGTTGAGAGAAAAATCCAACTCTCTATTGATAAAATTATCCAGTGGGCTGACATGAATGGATTTAAGTTCTCGACAAGTAAAACTACCATTGTCCATTTTTGTCGTATCCGGGGAGTACATCCAGACCCGGATATATACATTAAAGGTCAACGGATACCATGTGTATCGGAAACCAAATTTTTAGGTTTGATATTTGACTGTAGACTTACATGGGTTTCTCACCTAAAAGCGCTAAAAGCTAAATGTGTTGAAGCCCTGAATATCTTAAAAGTATTGTCCCATACATCATGGGGGGCAGACCGCAATACTATTTTAAAATTATACAAGGCCTTGATTTTTTCCAAAATTAGTTATGGTTGTGAGGTATATTCTTCAGCCACCCCAAGCCGGTTAAAAATATTAGACTCGATACATCATGCAGGTACTGTATTAGATTATCTACTGGAGCTTTTAAAACCTCGCCTATCCCAAGTCTCCTTGTTGATGCTGGAGAGTTACCTCTAGACCTTTACCGAATGTCTTCCATTCTTCGGTATTGGTTTAGATTGCAAAGACTCCCTAGCTCTCTAGCCTTTCAGACTGCAAGCCTTGTAAGACACGCATCATACTTTGAGTTGCACCCAAAATCTCCTCAACCTTATGGCTTTCGGGTGAAACGATTTTTAAATAGTCTGGATATAATTAGAAATAAGGTACTTCCATTCAAGGTATCATCAATGCCTCCATGGAAGTTACCAGAGATATCTTTTTGTAAATATTTTATTGGAGATAAGAAGAATATGTCAGACCTAGAAGCCAGGTCTCTTTTTAATGAACATGCTAAAGAACATAGAGGATCAACTTTTATCTATACTGATGGCTCCAAATCTGATGCTGGCGTTGGATTTGGAGTACATAGTAATGGTTTTAATTGTAGAGGTGCACTTCCTCTGACCGCTTCCATATTTACTGCCGAACTGTATGGCATATTAACCGCTATTGAGAAAATAGCGTTGGAGAAGGAGGGTAATTTTACAATTTTTAGTGATGCAAGGAGTGTCCTTCAAGCTATGGAAGTTTTTAATTCTAATAGCCCTCTAGTTTTAAAGATTTTAGAATGGCTTTTCCTTATTGGACGGAGAGGTATAACAGTTCAATTTTGTTGGGTTCCAGCACATGTAGGTGTGTCTGGGAATGAGAAGGCAGATTCACTGGCTAAGGAGGCTGCATCCGAGTTGCTGCCAAGAAGGTATCCCATTCCCTGTAATGATTTCATACCTGACATCAAGAAATTGGTTTGCAATAAATGGCAACAGCAATGGGATAGTCAAGATGGCAATAAAATGAGGGAAGTAACAAATGACATATCTCCTTGGAGGTGTAATATGATGCCCCGAAAATGGGAGACGTCTCTTTGTCGTCTCCGTATTGGTCACACTCGGTTGACACACGAGTTTCTGCGGAAGGGCCAACACCAACCGTATTGTGACAACTGTTTGGTACCTCTAACAGTAAGGCATTTGTTGACCGAATGCCCTAATTATAACAACTTGCGGAATAGATATTTGTTTGAGGCTCGAGGTGAGGGTGGCAGGTTCATCCTTGCCAAGATTCTTGGAAATGATGTGTCCTACCATGCAAATGAAATTTTTAGTTTTAAATATTTAACTTAGCCGGTGAATATATAGCTGCAACTCTGTTGCTCGACAGACAAAAAACTGTACAAAAAACTCGCCAGCGATCGCTACACAGGTTGCGGGTGTGCCCATCAGCGCCAACTGTCGGCCAGATACCATACTCAATGTAAACAAAGACTCAATTTCTTCTCTGTCGACGTGTCGACAAGACGTACTTTTACTCGCTGTAGAACCTGGAGTTTTCTCAACATATTTGGTGAAGTACTTCATTTTGGTTTGAGCTTTCGCAGTGCAGGTGTTTTATCTTCATCTTAAATCTTGAACTCGTTTTGGATAGATTTAATTTTTGGTGACAAAGAGAGTATGGACTTTCTTTGACTTTTAAATGGCCGACCCTTCCCTTAGACGGAAGTGTGTTTAGGCTTTTAGTAGTTATCACGTTATAAATTAATTATAGATTTTCCTCTATGTATTTTATATCTAACCGCCTTTATTAGGTCTCTTCGATTAGCTTTCCATTTATAATAAACATAAAAAATAAATTTTAATGTTTTGTTTATATGCGACCTTTCCTGAGTGTAGGCGGTCCTAACTTGGAAACCGAAGTTAAACAACGTTGAGCCCTTTCAATCGTAAATAGCTTTTAAAGAGCTAATGATTTAAAACTTTTTAAATGAATATTTTTAATAAATATTTTATGAAAGAATTTCTTTGAATAGTCTTCGTACTGTTTTCAAAGATGAACTAACGTTTAGTTTATTTATGCTACGCAGTTTGCGCTCTATTGTTACGATAGAGAGAGAGAGTATCACGGTTTCACTTTGCAGAAAGAGTAAATCGATTCTGACGTTTTGTTCATTCTTCTTTCAAAGCTTAAATGTTTTAAATTCTATTTTAAAGGAACTTTTTAATTGAAAAACCTTTCAGTTTTTTCCTTTGGTCAAATAACATGTTTTTTTGACGAAATGTAATTGGGCTCTTCTCTTAGGTGCGAAATCAAGAGAGAGAGAGAGAGAGAGATAGAGACGGAGGGAGAGAGAGGAGAGAAAACGTTCCGTTCAAGCGGGTAACGTTGTTCTCGAGTTACTCTCGTCCCTAGTCTCTGTACGGGGAGAAAGGATAAAACGTTTTTAGTTTTATTCTCGTCCCCAGGCAATGTACGGTGAGAGATTGTAAACGTAGTTTTGAATGAACTAGTGTTTCTTCTCTTCCCCAATCACTGATTTTTTTTTTTTTTATCTTAAAAGATGTTTACTGTTTTTTTGCTGGTATTAATGTGCTTGCATTATACGACTGATTTCGCATTTACTACCTTTTGATGAGGGTAGAATTGCGTGCTTTAGGTAGAAATCAGTAAAAGTTTCGATTTCAGTGAAATAAGTGCAAAACAGAAAATCGTAGTGATAAAGTGATATTGCGCAAAGTGTTACAGTGTTGCGTCCGAGGGTTCGTCTGTTCGTGCCTGTCGTTCACCTAGTCCGGGACCTCTTGCAAGCTCCCAAGCCCAGGGGAGAAGTAATGTCGAACGACTTATGGGTTCGAGAGGCCTTGATCAGCGAACAGACGTTTCCCTCTATGGTATCGGGTGTATCTTACCAAGATCTCCCCTACCATAAGGCGAGAGAGACAATTTTCTCCTCGTCATCCGAAGGTTTTTCGCACAAGAAACCTGAAACAAGGTTTCGAGGCCCTTAAGCGAAAGTCAGTCCTTTCAGGACAGGTCCAGCGTCCTGGTTGCAGCCATTAGGACAGCTCTGACCCTATGCAGTCATCGGAAAACTGCTCGCCGCCTAACAAAAGCGTAACACAGACTCCGAGAGTCTTTTTTGTTGGCAAAGTGTTGCGGTCACAGACGTTACCCTCGTCTCTTACCGCAACCATTTCTGTTGATCCTAAATGGGTTTTACGGCAAGACATGCAAAATATGCTTGCCTCCCTTATGGAAGACTATTCTGCCGATTAGTCCGTTGAGCCTAGCCGTTTATCTCATCGAGATCCTGGCTGTCAGCCAACCTAACGTTCCTTTGTGCTTCCTGTTGACGTTGGCGTAGCTAAGTCACGTCAATCAGGTTGTTTAGAACCACACTCAATGCGGTCTCGTGTGGATTTTCAGCCACATTTGGACGTTAGGCCACTTGCTGATGCTCCTGTTGACATTCAGGATGTTCGCTAACAATCGGAGTTGACTTGTTTTAACGCTGTGCGTCAACCTCCGCATTCTAGAGTTGTTTTGACTGCTCATTCTAGGCAGTCAAAGCAGTCTCGAGTGGACGCTGTGCGTCCTCACGCACCTGTTGTTGTTGACAGTTCACAGACTCAAGCAGTTACATGACGTTGCGTCCTGGTCTCTCGCACCTGTTGTTGTTGACAGTTCACAGACTGTCAAGCAGTTACATGACGTTGCGTCCTGGTCCGCTACTAATGCACCAGTGCGTGTGGACTCTGCTTGTAAAGCATTGCCACCACGGTAGGTCTCTCCCTTGCTTGAGACTCAGCGATTATCGGACAAGGTTCCTTTAGATGAGGAAGTTGCTGTTCCCCCTCCTACTGATATTCCCTTGAGGACTCTGTCAGACGGAGAGGAGCCTAAAGCTGCTTAGCCCTCTATGGACTTTAATTAAATCATGCTGATTTTTAAGGATCTTTGTCCGGATCTTTTTGTAACTGCTGCTCCTCGTTCGCCTAAACGTCAGAGCTTACACTAGGCCTAGCTACTTTGAAGCCGTTGTTTATAAGCTAGTGCTCTCTCGCTCTCCTAGAGAGCTTTACGTTTGCTAGGCGACTGGTTTATCACCAGGAGGAGTTTGGGGGATACAGCCTTTGCTTTCCCTTCTTTTAAACTGGCTTACGAGCCTTTGAAGTTTTGCTGTACATTATGTCATGCATAAACAAGGCTTTCAGGGATGGAAAGCGGTACCGCCTCAGTCGCTAACCCCGTCTGTTGCCGCACCTGCTCCCGTAGACCCTAAATGGGCTTTGCTGCAAGACATGCAGTCCAAGCTTGCGTCCTTGATGGAGGACTTTAATGCGGAGAAGGTTGCTGCTGAACCTTCTGGCCAACAACCTTCCAAGCGGTCGGTTGTGCGCCCTGTTGACGCTGAGGTAACCTTCTCGCGTCTACCAGTTGAGGTGGTTCCTCCACCGATGCGACCCAGTGTGGGTTGCCAGCCGCACGTTGACGTTAAGCGACGCTCGGAGGTGGTTGTTGACGTTCAGGACGTTCAACAACCATCAGAGGTGACTTGTTTTGACGCGGTGCGTCAACCTCCGCAACCCGGTATGGTGTTGACTGCACAACCCAGACGGTCTAGACAGTCTCGGGTGGACGCTGTGCGTCCTCGCGCACCCATGGTTGTTGACAGTTCACAGACTGTGCAGCAGTTCCATGACGTTGCGTCCGGCTCCGTCACGCATGCACCAGTGCGACCGGACTCGGCGAGCCAGACGTTGCCCACTCCGTTGCCGTTTCCTCATCAGTTTTCGGATGAGGAACTATCTGATGAGGACGTTGCTGAACAACAAGACGATCAGGCCCCAGAATAGATCAAGCCCTGCTATCCATCCAGAAGATGCTGAAGAAGGAACGCTGCTCAGTCAGGCTGTGGATGAGTCTGGTAGGGACGCTGTCATCCCTGGAACAGTTTGTATCACTAGGAAGACTACACCTCCGTCCTCTTCAATACCATCTGGCTTTTCACTGGAAAAAGGACAAGACGCTAGAAGCGGTCTCGATCCCGATTTCCGGAAAGATAAAGTCTTGTCTGTCTTGGTGGAAGGACAAGATCAACCTAAGAGAGGGTCTTCCCCTGGCTGTTCAGACTCCCCACCACGTTCTCTTCTCGGACGCTTCGGACTTGGGCTGGGGCGCGACACTGGACGGTCGGGAATGCTCAGGTCTGTGGAACTCGAGTCAGAGGAGCATGCATATCAACTGCAAGGAGCTGTTGGCAGTTCATCTGGCCTTGAAAAGCTTCGAATATCTCCTTCGAGGCAAAGTGGTGGAAGTAAACTCGGACAACACCACGGCCTTGGCGTACATCTCCAAACAAGGAGGTACCCACTCACTGACGTTGTACGAGATCGCAAGGGACCTGCTCATCTGGTCAAAAGGTCAAGACATCTCCCTAGTAACGAGGTTCATCCAGACGACTTGAACATCATAGCAGATTGTCTCAGTCGAAAAGGGCAAGTAATTCCAACCGAATGGACCCTCCACAAGGATGTGTGCAAGAGACTTTGGGCCACTTGGGGTCAACCAACCATAGATCTCTTTGCAACCTCGCTGACCAAGAGGCTTCCAATCTATTGCTCCCCAGTCCCGGACCCAGCAGCAATACATATAGATGCCTTCCTCCTAGATTGGTCACATCTGGATCTCTACGCATTCCCACCGTTCAAGATTGTCAACAAGGTACTGCAGAAGTTCGCCTCTCACGAAGGGACAAGGTTGACGTTAGTTGCTCCCCTCTGGCCCGCGAGAGAATGGTTCACCGAGGTACTTCGATGGTTAGTAGACGTTCCCAGAAGTCTTCCTCTAAGGGTAGACCTTCTACGTCAGCCACACGTAAAGAAGGTACACCAAAGCCTCCACGCTCTTCGTCTGACTGCCTTCAGACTATCGAAAGACTCTCGAGAGCTAGAGGCTTTTCGAAGGAGGCAGCCAGTGCGATTGCTAGAGCAAGGAGAGTGTCTACCATTAGAGTCTACCAATCGAAGTGGGAAGTCTTCCGAGACTGGTGCAAGTCAGTTTCTGTATCCTCGACCAGTACCTCTGTAGCTCAAATAGCTGATTTTCTCTTATACCTGAGAAAAGGACGATCCCTTTCAGCTCCCACTATCAAGGGCTACAGAAGCATGTTGGCATCGGTCTTCCGGCATAGAGGCTTAGATCTTTCCAACAATAAAGATCTGCAAGACCTCCTTAAGTCTTTTGAGACCACCAAGGATGGAATTTAGACGTGGTACTAAGATTCCTCATGTCAGACAGGTTTGAGCCGTTACAATCAGCCTCCCTGAAAGATCTCACTCTTAAGACTCTTTTCCTGGTATGCTTAGCTTCGGCTAAAAGAGTCAGTGAGATTCATGCCTTCAGCAAGAACATTGGATTTTCGTCGGAAAAAGCTACTTGTTCGCTGCAACTTGGTTTTCTAGCCAAAAATGAGCTGCCTTCTCGGCCTTGGCCTAAATCTTTCGATATTCCCAGCTTATCGGATATCGCAGGCAATGAACTAGAAAGAGTCTTATGCCCTGTTAGAGCTCTTAAGTTCTATTTAAAGCGCACTAAACCTTTACGAGGCCAATCTGAAGCTTTATGGTGTTCAGTTAAGAAACCATCCTTGCCTATGTCAAAGAATGCTTTGTCATACTTTATCAGATTGCTAATACGAGAAGCTCATTCACATCTGAGTGAGGAAGACCGAGCTTTGCTTAAAGTGAAGACGCACGAAGTTAGAGCTGTAGCAACTTCCGTGGCCTTTAAGCAAAATAGATCTCTGCAAAGTATAATGGACGCAACCTATTGGAGAAGCAAGTCAGTGTTCGCGTCATTTTACTTGAAAGATGTCCAGTCTCTTTACGAGAACTGCTACACACTGGGACCATTCGTAGCAGCGAGTGCAGTAGTGGGTGAGGGCTCAACCACTACAATTCCCTAATTCCATATCCTTTTAATCTGTCTCTTGAAATGTTTTTAATGTTGTTTTTATGGGTTGTCCGGAAGGCTAAGAAGCCTTTCGCATCCTGGTTGATTTGGCGGGTGGTCAAAGTCATTTCTTGAGAGCGCCCAGATTAGGGGTTTGATGAGGTCCTGTTGTATGGGTTGCAGCCCTTGATACTTCAGCTCCTAGGGGTCTGTCAGCATCCTAAGAGGATCGCGAGGCTCCGTAAGGAAGACGTACTTATAAGGCAGAGTAATCGTCTAAGTCGACTTCCTTACCAGGTACCTATTTATTTTGTTTTTGTTATTTTGATAACTTCTAAAATTAAATAAAAACTCTTAGCTCATAAGATGTAAACATATTTAACTGGTCTCTACCCACCACCCTGGGTGTGAATCAGCTATATATTCACCGGCTAAGTTAAATATTTAAAAATGATATTTTAATTATAAAATAAATTTTTGAATATACTTACCCGGTGAATATATAAATTAAACGACCCTCCCTTCCTCCCCAATAGAGACGCAGTGGGATGAGAAGAAATTGAGTCTTTGTTTACATTGAGTATGGTATCTGGCCGACAGTTGGCGCTGATGGGCACACCCGCAACCTGTGTAGCGATCGCTGGCGAGTTTTTTGTACAGTTTTTTGTCTGTCGAGCAACAGAGTTGCAGCTATATATTCACCGGGTAAGTATATTCAAAAATTTATTTTATAATTAAAATATCATATTTCTTTCAGAAGCAGGTCTTCTGAAAAATATTTAACTTTTATGACATTCAATTTTTATGATTTTAATTGAATACTCTTCAATTTTTTATTTTGTTTCATTTTTTATTTTTGTATACATAAATTAAATGTTACCGGCGTCAATGACCTTAGATGTCAGGATGCCTGAAAACTTTAAATCATTCATCCATTAAAATCAATGATTGTGGAAGACTGACACAATTTCCACAAACAACCATAAAAACAAATAAAAGTTCCAAGAGAAGAAAAGGTTATTGGGATTATGGGAACGTGGTGGTGGATCCTTCACCCACTACTGCACTCGCTGCTACGAATGATCCCAGAGTGTAGGAGTCCTCGTAACGAGTCTGAACAATTTTCAAATAATGTGAAGCGAACACAGATTTCCTCCTCCAAAAGGTTGTGTCCATTATGCTTTGCAACGATTTATTCTGTCCGAATGCTGCTGACGTTGCTACTGCTCTGACTTCGCGAGTCTTAACCTTTAGAAGCCCAAGGTCTGATTCATTACAATGTGCATGAGCTTCTTTAATCAAGATCCTGATAAAAATGACAAGGCGTTTTGACATCTGCAACGTGGGCTTTTTGACTGAGCGCCATAGAGCTTTCGAATTGCCCCGTAAGTCTTTTGTTCTGTCCAGGTAGAATCTCAGAGCTCTTACTGGGCATAGGTCTCTTTCCAACTCCTCGCCAACTAAATCCGAAAGGTTTGGAATCTCAAAAGCTTTGGGCCAAGTTTGAGAAGGGCGTTCATTTTTGGCGAGAAAGCCTAATTGCAAGGAACAGACAGCCTTACCATCATGAAAACAACTTTCTTGCTAAACGCATGGATTTCACTAACTCTTTTGGCTGTTGCAAGACTAACCAAAAATAGAGTTTTCATAGTACAGTCCTTCATAGAAACTGAACCTAAGGGCTCAAATCTGTCACTCATAAAAAACTTCAATACAAGATCCCAATTCCAGGCTGGCGAATCTTGGTGTCCTTGCTTTGTAGTATCAAAGGACTTAAGAAGTTCTTGCAGATCCTTATTGTTAGAAAGGTCCAGGTTTCTGTGCCTGAATACAGTCGCTAACATACTACTGTATCCTTTAATAGTCGAGGAGGAGAAGTTGCGCTTCCTTCGAAGGTGGAGCAGGAAGTCTGCAATTTGGGCTACAGAGGTACTGGATGAGGAATGAGAGTTGACTACACCACTCTCTAAAAACCTCCCACTTGGATTGATAAACTTTGATAGTTGAAGTTCTTCTTGCTCTTGCAATGGCTTGAGCTGCCTCCTTCGAAAAGCCTCTAGCTCTAGTGAGTTTTTCGATAGTCTGAAGGCAGTCAGCTGAAGAACGTGGAGATTTTGATGGAATCTTTCCAAGTGAGATTGTTAGAGTAAATCTACTCTTAATGGAAGGCTTCTTGGAGTGTCTACCATCCATTCCAGTACCTCTGTGAACCATCCTCTTGACGGCCAAAAGGGGGCCACTAGGGTCATCCTGGTCCCTTTGGTTGCTACAAACTTCTGTACCCCTTTGTACAGGATCTTGTATGGTGGAAAAGTGTACATATCTAGATTGGTCCAATTCAACGGAACACGTCTATGTGGACTACTGCTAGATCCGGTACTGGAGAGCAATACACCTCTAACCTCTTTGTCTTTGATGTTGCGAAGAGATCTATGCATGGTCGACCCAAAAGTCGCCACAGACTCTTGCAAACTTGAAGATGGAGCGTCCACTCTGTCGGTAGGATCTGACCTCTTCTGCTGAGGCTGTCTGCCATTACGTTTTTCTCTCCTTGGATGAACCTCGTCATTAGGATTACATTCCTCTCCTTTACCCACAAAAGGAGATTCTTTGCAGTCTCGTACAGAGATATCAAGTGAGTTCCCCCCTGTTTGGCAATGTAAGCCAATGCCGTCGTGTTGTCGGCATTGACTTGAACCACTTTGTTGGTGACTGATCCTTCGAAACTTTTGAGGGCTAATAGTTCTGCCAACAATTCTTTGTGATTGATATGAAAGTCCTTCTGGGTCTCTGACCACAGCCTCGAAACTTCCAACTTGTTCAGCGTTGCTCCCCACCCTGAGTCCGAGGCGTCAGAACATAACACAAGGTCTGGGTTCTTTTGAGTTAGGTCGAGACCTTCTTGGAACTTGTTCGGTTCATCCCACCACTGAAGGCAGTCTTTAATGGAGTCCGTAATTGGAGTACTCTTAGTCTCTAGGTCTTTCTACTTGTTCCAATGGTGGTTGAGATGGAATTGGAGAGGACGAAGGTTTAGTCTTCCTAGGGGAACAAATTGTTCTGAGGAGGAGAGGGTTCCTACTAGACTCATCCACTTCCTCGCTGAACACATGTTTTTCCTTAGAAAAGATCGGAGTTTCAACCTGGCTTGCTCCATCCTCAAGGGAAATGGAAAAGCCCGAAAAATCCGACTCCGAATCGTCACTCCCAAATAAAGAATCTCTTGAGATGGAAACAAGGAGACCCAGTTCTTTTGTAAGGTTCAAGGTTGTCTGGAGATCCTTCAGGCAGTGATCGTATGTGTGAGCTCTGAGAAGCCAATCGTCGAGATACAGGGAGGCTCTGATGCCCCTTAAGTGGAGGATCTTTGCTACATTTAGCATGAATTTCGTAAAGATTTGTGGGGCTGTGCTGAGGCCGAAACATAGGGCTCGAAATTGGAAAACTTCGCCCTTGAATACGAATCTTAGGTAAGGCCTGAAGCTGGGATGAATTGGGATGAGAAAATAGGCGTCCTGGAGGTCTAATGAGACCATCCAGTCGCCTTTCCTTACTGCAGCAAGAACTGATTTTGAAATCTCCATTGAGAACTTCGTCTTCTGGATGAACTTGTTCAGCGCACTCACGTCCAGGACTGGACGCCATCCCCTGAGTTCTTGGGTACCAGGAACAGGCGGTTGTAAAAGCCTGGTGAACATATGTCCTGTACTCTTTCTTTGGCCCCCTTCTCCAACATGAGAGACACTTGGATAATCAGTGCTTGTCTCTTTGCCTCCTCTCTCTCTCTGGGAGAGAGATCCACTGGAGCTAAGACCAAAGGAGGATTCCCTAGAAAGGGGATCTTGTAACCCTCCTTCAAGATCTGTATAGACCATTAATCTGCTCCTCTTCTCCCACGCTTGCCAGAAGTTGAGTAGTCTGGCTCCTACTGCCTAAAGGCGAAAGCAGTCAGACTCTGCTTCGCCCTGATCTGAAGCCTCTCCTCTTATTCCTCCTTGCGTGGGTCTGGAGCTACCCCTGCTGGAAGACCTCCCTCGAAAGGGCTGGGAAAACTTAGGAAAAGAAGTTTCTTCCTTAGTTTTGCGGCTGGAAAAAGGTGGTAAGGCTTTTCTGGCTGTCTTAGAGACCAGGTCTTAAGTAGCCTTTTGAGTTAAGGACGACGATATTTCCTTGATTAGCTCATGTGGGAACAACAAGGGAGAAAGAGGCGCATATAACAGCTCGGATTTCTGGAAGGGAGTAACCCCCAGAGAGAGAAATGAGCATAACTGATCCCTTTTCTTTAGAATGCCTGCAAAAAAGAATGCTGCCAATTCATTGGATCCATCCTGCAAAGCCTTATCCATACAGGACATTAAATGGACTAAGGCAGAGGTATCCCCTTCTTTAAAAGTAGCAACTTTTTTACCCAAGGCTCCTAAAGTCCAGTCCAGGAAGTTAAAAACTTTGAAGGCTCTAAATATGCCCTTAAGCAGATGATCCAGCTCCGATGTAGACCAGAAAATCTTGGTCTTCCTCATGGCCGACCGACGAGGAGCGTCTACAAGACTTGAGAAATCTCCCTGGGCAGAGGCAGGTATCCCCAAGCCGAGAACTTCTCCTGTCTCGTACCAGATACTAGACCTAGATGCTATTCTAGCTGCAGGAAATGCGAAAGCCGCTTTCCCTAGGTCTTTCTTGGACTGCATCCAGTCACCCATCAGTCTTAGAGCCCTCTTAGATGATCGTGATAAGACCATCTTGGTAAATCGAGCCATCTTTGACTCCTTTCCAAGAGTAAACTCGGACGGTGGAGAACAGGGAGCAACTGGTACAAAAAAGTCTGAGAACTCCTCAGTGAAAACTTTCATAAGTTTCTTCAGATAAACAGAAGGACGAAAAGAAATAGTCTTCGTCTTCTGAAACTTCCTCAAACTCCACAGGAGAAAGCTGACCTTCGATGTCCTTCTCTGGTAAAGTTCCATCGGGAGCAACAATGTTGAGAGCCGTGTCCTTCTCAAGAAGATCCTGAGTTCCGACAGCAACAGAAACTGGATCCTTACGTATATTATCAAGCGGGCGTGTCGCTTGCCGCTCAGCCAAACGCTTGCGATCGGAACTAACGAGTTCCTGAACATGAACAGCGTTAGAATCAGCATAATGTCATAATCAAGACTAACTTCTAAAAGCGTCAGAAATATGGTAAGAAGTAGGGCGTTCAGGATCGTGTTCTGAAAGGCGCTTGACGTCGCTTCCTGATAAGCGTTCAGCGCTGTGTACCGCTTGCCACTCAACAACCTGTTTGGCTGCTTGTCGCCCGGTTACACGTCCTGGAGGACGTTCACTAAAGTGTCTTGAAGAACAGTAGGCGTCCTGAGAACTAGGACGTTCGACAGCCTGTTTCGCAGGACGTTCGACAGCCTGTTTAGCAGGACGTTCGACGTCTCTTTGTAGGACGTTCAAGCACACGATCTGACTGAAGGACATCTTTGCGCTTGATAGGATGTTCGGCGCCTCGTAGTAAAGCGCGTTCAACATTAGGGCTGTCAACTGCGGTCTTAGCTGATCGCTCAGGATCACGTCCTAAAGGACGTTCAATGTAGCTAGCAGGAAGCTCGGAGCCTCGAATAGAAGGACGTTCGAGATCATGAACCACCGCGCGCTTAAGACTACGCTCGGGAACACGTCCTACAGGACGTTTCATAACGTGTTGAGCAGACCGCTCGCTGTCTTGATCCTGACAATAACTGTCACGTGTGTCAGCTTGAGGCTTGTCGCTACGTTGGTAGTTCTGCATGAACGAAGAGACCCTGTTTTGCATCTCTTATAGCATGTTAAAGTTAGGATCTGAACGTTGCGATATTGGTGATGACACCACAACGTTCTCCTCACCGCTCTGGCGTTCAGAGTGTCTGGATGGTGAAAACCAGTCTGAGGGCTGCGGGGGAGCATGTATCGAGGTTAAGCCTGGTCCTGACAACTGCTTAATAGGATCCTTGGTAGCGTCCGACGTCCTAGCAGGATGTTTAGTCGGAGAACTGTCAAACGACTCTGGTGTATCCCAATGGCTACAGCCAGGCCGCGAACTAGCAGGACGTTGGTTGGCCTTATCAAAGGTCCTCTTAAGAGGTCTGGAAGCAAGCCTCCAGCCTCTTTTAGGTAAAGCGTCATCCGAAGACGACGAGAACAACTTGACCTCACCTTTCCAGTGGTGAGGGTGAACGTCCTGGGAAACGTCAACAGGTTCGTTCAAGGGGACGTCTGCTCGTGTTTTAAAGCCTCTCGTCTCCTTTCGCCGTTCGACATTCCTTCTCCCAGGGGTTGGGGACCTTGGAAGAGGTCTAGGACTAGAAGGACGACAGACGCGAGCAGGCGCACCCTCCACAGCACTTTTTGCACTTTCACCCTTCAACTGCTTAACATCGGACATAAGCTGAGTTCTGTCCGCCGCAAGCGATTCCACTTTAGCGCCCAGCGCTTGAATCGTAACCAACATGTCTTTGAGCGTAGGCTCATTAGCAGTTACAGTAGCGGGATCAGGATCTACCACTACAGGGGAAGGAATAGGGTCAGTGACAAGGGAAGAGGAAAAGTCTTTAGAAGAACGAGAAGAACTTCGTCTCAATCTATCCCTTTTGAGTTTACATCTATACCTGTCAAACTCAAGCCATTCATGCTCTGATAAAAGAACACACTCATCACAACGATCCCCCAAATCACTTCTTTACCTCTGCAAGTAACGCAGAGAGAATGGGGATCAAGAGAAGCTTTAGCCATTCGGATCTTACACCCACTCACACACAACCTAAAAGTTATCGGGGGGGGGGGGGGGGGGGGGGGGGGGGTGGCCATTTTGAAAAATTTTAAAGAGAAATCAAACAAGCAAGGGTCAAAATTTTCTAAATCCAATCATATTAAAGAATATTCAAAAGCGAAATCAAACAAGCGGGAGTCAACAACCAAAGTTTTGTACTTCACCAAAGTAAGATCAATAAATTGACGAGCAGAATATCCACGTGTCGCCACTAGCGACGGCAGGGAATATATGAGGGTTCCTGGAATGGTTCCTAGATACCTCGCTAGGGTGGAGGTGTGGTACACCTGGCTATCTAATCGGCGATTGGCGCGAGTTTTGAATTTTCTGCCGTGACGTCAGGGACGTAAGCTATATATATAACTACCGGGTAAGTCTTAGGTTTAAAATGTTTAAATATAATGACGTTCAAATTCTGTGTCACTTCACCCATCAAGAACGTATGGACTGCGAACGCTAACATTAGCAATGTTACGCAACGTTACCAAAGTTACGATGCCATTGCTAACGTTAGCAATGCTACGATAATATTAGCATGTGTATTTTAAACCATTTTTCCATATACCCTTTACACAATATATATAAGGTACAAAAGGGTACAGAACCTAACAAACCCACCTAACCTAACCTAGAAGTTCCCAGGTCACAACCCCTAGCCGGGGGCAAGTCCCCGGACCCCCTTCCCAGGTCCCAACCCCTATCCAACTGCAAATATATAAAATTAAAGAAATTAATGACTTACTATTATGACCGCGACAGCGAAACCTGTGGGTCACCGGGGTTGTTTTGACCGTGACATCTTAACTTCTGTATATCCACATCGACGTTTCTTCTTAGTCTTAGCTTAGTACTGCACTTGGGACACTGTAATTGTTGGGGTAGTACATAATGAGATTTAAGAAAATTATCAACATTGGAATTCACCGAAATGCTTTCAAGTATGGATTACTGCAGTCGTTATAAGTTTCTAAAACTTCCATCGTAAAATACGCAAAAAGACGTCACTTGAACTAACAAAGACCTGACTTGGACAAAGGTTTCCACAGAAAAGGGTTTGTTGAAAGGTGGGAGTGGGGAAATATTAACCCCCCTGTGCTAACTTTCCATACGTATGGGTTCGTGATTGGTTAACGGAAAAGCAACAGAGTCTAGAGAGTAAACATGAATGAACATAATGGGAAACTTGTCCAGAGCAAGTATTTATGTGAAATATGGGCATGACAAGGTAATAACAAAATGTATGAAAGTAATATAGAAAGATAAAATGGAGTGTATGATAAACAATATCTAATGGGAATATAAAATGAGGTGATTTTATAAGATATCGGATAATGAACGAATAATTCTTGGGTCAAACGTAATATGTATGCGAGGGTATTACATGAAAGGAATGGTATAGTTGTACTGAATCAAGTAAAATACTTGAATAAAGCTGGTGAAGTTGAATAGTTGAATGAGGCGGTTAAAATGACTTAAGGAAAATGGGGAGGGGTTATAAGAGAAGTAATCCTATTGGTGGAGGGGGAGATTATGCTCAGGTGGGAGGAGTTTATGCGCAGAAGGTCGAAAGTTGCTATGTACAAACGAACGAACGAGAGAGACTACAACCGACCGGTAGAATGTCGACAAATAAATTAAAAACACTACTAATGTTAGCATGGGAGCGTTTGTAGGGTGACGGCCAGATCCCGTAGAATACGGGAATATTCTGAACTATGGCCGTCGTTCTAAAAACGATTTTGGCGGGAGAAGCTAACTTAAAAAACCCACCTAACCTATGCTAAAAGCCGTATCCTTACCCAGGGGGGCTTCGCCCCCCCGGACCCCCCCCCCCCCTTACACAACAGTTTCCTTACCTACGAGTACGACAGGAGAAGCTAACTTAAAAAACCCACCTAACCTATGCTAAAAGCCGTGTCCTTACCCAGGGGGGCTGGGGCCCCCCGGACCCTCCCTTACACAACATATTTAAGATCCGTAGACCATTTCCAAACGTTTTTATTCTATACAAGATAACAGTCGGAGCGATAATAAGCAAATTAGGACGCTTGGCCGTAGCGCTACAAACTACCCGTTAGCATGTTACGCTAACATTGCTAATGGCAGTTCAATATTACTGTATTTTTTCATCGGTTTATTATACTTCCAAGAAGGTAATGTATAGAGAAGAAAAGGCTTGATTTACCATTAAATATACTAAATCCTCAGTATGTTTTCCCCACCCAAAACCCTGAGTTCCCACTGAGGGGCCCCATTATCGTTGATATATATATATATATATATATATATATATATATATATATATATATAATATTTCTGAAACTATCAATTTGCGATGGGAACAAGTGTCATTTTCGAAGAGAGCGGAACTTTCTCTGTAGAAATAAGTAGTTTTATCCCTAGGTTACATTGCCCTGTAATACAGTACAATAACACCGATCTGTACTTCATTCGGTT
>NC_090746.1:20801098-20821098 GCF_036898095.1 Palaemon carinicauda
GACCTTAGATGTCAGGATGCCTGAAAACTTTAAATCAATCAATCAATCATGCATCTCATAACCTTACTTATCATTATTAATAGCCAAGCTACAACCCTAGTTGGGAAAGGGGTTATTTTATGGCTAAATTGTAACCTTTTCAGTTGAAGCATAAACTGAGCAAAACCTCTAAGATGAATAGAGTTATTCCAAGTCAGATCTGATCTGTTACCCCTCCAAAGATGATAAGCCTCCTGTTTCTCCAAGTAAGCACGTCTACGATTATCATTGAACCATGGTTTGTCTTTCCCTCGGTACCTTAACACATAAGAAGGGATATGCTTATCAATTATGTTGACTAGATTTTCATTCAAAGGACAAACAGAACCAATACTATTATACAATTGTGACCAAGTCAAGCCCAAAAGATCACTCAAAATGCCATTCCAGTCTGCTTGACATTTATATAAATTTTACACGAGTGCGATACATACATATGAAATCAAGGCATGATCAGATGTCCCAACTGGAGAACCAACATTACTTGTTATAATGACTGGGAAGTTGGTGTATAAGAGGTCCAAGCAGTTACCAGACCTATGAGTAGCTTCACTTATGATTTGCTCACAGCCTGATTCAGAGGCAAAGTCCAAAGCTCTGAAGCTGTGGTGATCAGAAGGAGAAACTGAATTTAACCGCTCCCTATGGTGAACAATGAAATCAACAAAAACAAAAGAGGCCTTTCTATCATCATCTTGTATCTTAACCATAATGGTAAAAAGACAGTCGAAGATTGTAGGCTATCATCCATGTCTGGATTCCAGTCGATACAACACAAATTGAGGTTGTTATGCCTCCCATAAATTCTATTACCTGAATCTCATGACATCCACATTCATAGCAGAACTTATGAGAAGCAGGGTACTCAGCCCTAATATACACTGCCATTCCCCTGGCCCTTGGAATGGCATCTCATTTCAAAATTATTAGCCTCTTAAAACCACTTATACGTAGTTCAGATGAGTGCCTCATATTATAAACCAAAGTTTCTGAGCACCAAAGAATACCATACTGTCTGGACGCAACTGTAAGGTCTTGAATATTTGCATGCAGACCACGAATATTGCAATATTGCAATACAGCAGACGACACTGATGAAGTCTAGGACGTACTGGTCCCGGATTTTACTTAATGTCTCCAGACAGGATAAGAGTTAATGGCAAAAAAAAAATGCATTGTACTTAAAAACTGAATCAATAATAATAACAAAAACAATATGTACAGAAGTACAAATATTTAAGTGCTCAATAAAACTGGTCAACATGGCAGAGCCGATACACCATGCAGGGCTAAATACGCTCCAGGATAGCCACTTCAACTGAAGGGATGTCAGTAAGGAGGGTTTTAAAAGAAGGAGAAACATAAGGAAAAGACAACCCCTTGATAAACCACCAGGCATCTATAGCCCTTCTATTAGGCTGCCCAACACCTTTAAAAAAACAAAAAAATAAGATAGTATGCCCAAGTGTACCTTCAAGCAAGAGAACGCTAACCCAAGACAGTAGAAGACCATGTTACAGAGGCTATTGCACTACCCAAGACTAGAAAACAATGGTTTGATTTTGGAGTGTCCTTCTCTTAGAAGAGCTGCTTACCACAGCTAAAGTCTCTCTTCTACCCTTAACAAGAGAAAAGTAGCCAATAAACAATTATAGTGCAGTAGTTAATTTCTTCTGCGAAGAAGAATTATTTGTTAATCTTAGTGTTGTTAGGTGTGAGGACACAGGAGAATGTGTAAAGAATAGGTCAGACTGTTCTGGGTGTGTGTAGACAAATAAAAATAGGCCATAACCAGAGAGAGGGGTCCAATGTACTGTAGTACTGTCTCGCCAGTTAAAGGACCCATTAACACTCTAGCAGTAGTATCTCAACAGGTGGCTGGTGCCCTGACCATCCTATTACCTATAAATGGAATCATCATCCTCATATCTGTAATGATAGGCTTCCAGACAGAAACTGAGAGTCCTACCTGAAGGATCAGATCCCCTCAGTATTCTGATGACCCAACCCTTGTGAATATTTCCGCCAAAAAAGGTCCAAATCATCATTAGGATGGCTGAGATCACCCAATACACTCACATATAGCTTTTAATGGAAATACCTCTCAACTGTGATCCCTTCTCCCATTCAACTAAGCAGGCAGCAATAACGAATGTGGAAATGCCCACGCCAGTTAAGAAAACAAATATGAAAATAAATAAACATAAACAAAAAAGTATATAAAAAGACAAGGGTGATATTACTCAGTATTAGATGAGAAAAATGAAAGAAAATTTATGAAATTGGGAGGTCGAAGAAATTTTGAAAAGAAATAGAAGAGAGAGAGAGAGATTTAGATTCGATCTGGAGGACTAGTTTCTCCAAATTCAAGAGCCCTATTACCATCGCAAGGCTTCAACAAGGAAATGAAATTCAGTATGAAACCAAGGCATTCTCTCAACAACTTCCTTCTGTGTCACACGCTTCTAAACTATGCTACTAATTGACCCAGCTTCTCATCCAAGTCTGCAGCCAATACAGTATCATCCCCAAACAACAATTGATTTACCTCCCACTCATGGTCACTCTCATCAGTTTCAATCCTCGACTAAATGCTCGGGCATTCACCTCTTTTACAACCCTCTTAACGAGAGAATGCCTTGATGAAGTCATCGGGCTTCAGCACGGCATATCATTCCCATGCTGAAGGCTTGTGACGGGCAAGAGGGCTCTCGAACTGGGGAATTTCTTTTCCTCAGTTTGACTCTAAATTTCTCTCATTCTTTTTCTATTACTTCTTATTTCTTATTCCTCCTTCATAATTATCAGCTGTCTCCAGCCTTGCTGTCAAAACTCTCTTACCCATTTCACTGTCCAGGTTTTTTAGAGGGGACATTGTATCCAAGATTGGTTTTTATTTCAAAATCAATTGTGGGAGCTGTGGTGGTCTTGCCAACTGCCCGAAAATGTTTGGACACCTAGGAGTGTCAGTATTCCCATACTGGCACGCGGAACTATCTCGTAGGAAAACTTGGCCTTCGGATTCCAGGGGTTGGCGGTTTCATAGAGATAGGACTCTCGGCATTCTGTCTGGTTTGCCTGCCACTATGATTAGAGTGGGGATGATTGTATTCTTGAAATGCTCTGTCCCATCAAGCGGGTTTGGCATACACTTGAGCCACTCTAATCATAGTGGTACCATCCCTTTGTGGTAGGGTAGGGAGTGGACATTTGGTAAGCAGCTTTCGCAGGTGTCATTGGTGGAGAAATTAATTCCAAGAAAGGCTAACGGTGTCTTCTTTGGAATTTCAGACAGTCTTAATATTTTCTCTCCCTTAAACTTTATTTTTTTTCCATTGTTTTTTTTTTCATTGTTATTATGACCCCTTCCCTCCCCCAAAAAAATAATTAATGAGTAAACTTAATATTCCCGTACCCCTGGATCAAATGGCGAACCCCAGACAGCGTTGACGACTTCTGCTTGTTTAAATAAGGAAAGCTCTGTTGACAACCTCGGCAATAAAAAGGATTCCTCCAACAATACTTCACTGACCAGTGTTGTTAAAGACAATTTATCGGCACTGGTGGAAAATTATTCTTGTAATAACAGTAATACTTTACTCTCTGGTTTTGGCTCATTACCAGATCCAACAAAAAATCTGAAAATTCTCCACTTAAAAAACATACCAATTGGTTGTAGCTATGACATAATTCATGAAGCCTTCTGTAGATTTGGGGCAATCAAAGACATTTTAATGGAGCTTAATGGTAGTAAATGCTTTTAGGAAGCTTGGGTATAATTTTCAAGTTTTGAGATTGCTTTAGAAGCAAATAAAAATTTAGAGAGCATAAAAATTGACAATTGTTTGATTTCTGGGGCTCTATGTGATGAAGCACCAAGACACCTAGAGGTATATTAACCAGAAGAATGGATGGAAAAAGAAATAGAGCATAGACTTCCAGAAGTAAGAATCCCCAAGCCCCCAACATGGATAATTGCATCTGGGAATATAGATAATTATAACTATTATAAGATTAGTTAATTTATACAAAAAAAAGTTGATTTAATTAAAAGTAAGGATATTAGCAGATACGGTAAGCAATCTGTTTTGATTGATGCAAAATCAGATACTCAAGCTCACATGCTTTGTGGCATCAAGATTGCAGAAATTGATCCTATTAAGGATATTAAACCACATATGAGCTTCAGCTATGGTAAAGGAGTAGTTTTTGATAAAGATCTATATGAATTTTCAGAACCAGAAATTCTGGACATGTGCCCTGCTAATGTTTGGAAAGTAAGTAAGATCCCTCAAACAAGCATGGTAGTTTTAACATTTGAAACCCCTGTTACAACAGATCATATAATTATTGAGAATGAAAGAGTACGTGTTCGAGAATATAAACCTAGGCCTTTACAATGCTTTAATTGTTTCAAGTACGGTCGCCCTTCCCGGTACTGTAATAATACGAAGATCTGTATTAACTGTTCTTTGTTAGAACATGGCCAATGCAACAGAGATACAACCTGTGCAAACTGTAAAGATCATCATAAATCAAATGATAAAAGATGTAGAGAATACAAGAAAGAAGAAGCTGCAATCTTGAAAGCAAATGCTGAACCAATCAGTGTAGGTTATGCAAAGCATTTACTCAATCGGCAACTTAATTTTGCTTGCACGGTTAAGATGCCACCAAAAGATTATAATCCACTACCCCTTACTACCACAGGGGGACCAGTGGTAGCACCTGGCCCGTCAGGTGCATCTCCCTTAGTGGTAGTAGCCCAGCCATCTGGGTCAAGTGCTCAGCCTATAAAAGCCAGAGCACAAACCTCCAAAGAGGTCAATATGGTTTCCAACACACCAAAAGTAATGTCACCGATAGGAGCATCTCCCCTAGAGGTAGTAGCCCAGCCTTCTGGGTTAAGTGCTCGAACTGTTGAAGTTCTAGCACAATCCTCCAAGGAAGCCAATGTGGCTTCCACCACCTCAAATGTATTGTCTCAGGCAGAATCTCTACCTGATTTGATGGAGATTGGAAAACAAGATCTTCCAAAGAGGAAAAGGTCCCCATCATCCTCACCTTCATCTAAATCAGGTAAGTGCCCTACTGCTCATGATCCTAAGGTTGACTTTTATAAAGATACTAGAAAGAAAGAAAAGAAGAGTGGTGGCCTAGTAAAGCCTTCCATCTCCAAGCCTTACATGGCTTCATCTGAAAAGTCCCAAAAGACAAATGAGACAAAGAAAAATAATAACAAAAGATAATGTCTATCATCCAGTGGAATTGCAGAGGTCTAAGTACTAGCATTGAGCAAATAAAAACTTTAACCAGGGGACTCAGACACGAAGGTAATTTGTCTACAGGAAACCAAGATCAGTGAAAAACCATTTAATCCTGGACTCAATTATCATTTTTGTAGATCCCCTCCTTTGCAAGCTGCAAGAGCTCAAGGTGGTACAGGTTTTATTATTCACAAATCTGTAAAATTTGAAACAATCCTACTCAATACACCACTACAGGCATGTGCAGTTAGAACTCATATCGGAAAAAAAATTATTTTATGCTCTCTATGTTGAACCATCTTTAGAACTTTTCCTCTTAGATCATGCTGGTAATCCAAGAAGGCTTAGACTTTCTGACCTCCAAGACCTGATCAATCAGCTTCCTGCCCCTTTTATTTTAATGGGTGATTATAATGGAAAGCATACTTTATGGGATGGAAATGTGTGCGATAGATGGGGTAATCTTGTTGAAGAATTAATCGACAACAATGATGTAATACTAATGAATGATGGTTCTCCAACTAGTTATGATGTATTCCACAACTCTACATCAGCCATTGATTTGTCAATCTGTTCCTCATCCATTCGATTGGACTACCTTTGGTCAGTAAATGAACACCTACATGGCAGTGACCATTGGCCAATAATGTTAAATTATGTCCATAATCTTCCTTCTCAGTGTCCACCAAAATGTAAGATAGACGAGGCAGACTGGGCAGCTTATGAAAACTGTTCACACACCGATAAAGAGTATGATGAATTTACATCTCCAGTGCATGCCTATCAACATCTTGAAAATATTATTGATGATAATGATAGCAATTTTATACCTAAAACATGCGGTTTACCTCATCGCTCTGTAGTTCCTTGGTGGAGTAAAGAATGTGCCAACGCAAGAAAAGTGACCCGAACTTGCTTCAGTGATACTTGAGAACAAACTATGTAGCAGATAGAATAGCGTACCTCAGAGCCTGTGCCAAACAAAAAAGAACTTTTAAAAAAGCAAAGAGAGCATCTTGGAAGAAATATATATCTAATATTAATACCAAAACTCCTTCAAAGGAAATATGGGACAAGATTAGAAAACTTCAAGGCAAATTCGTCCCTAAGCCTCTACCAATATTAAGGGAAAATAATAAATATATATCTGATCCCAAAGATGTAGCAGAGGTTCTTGCTAAGCACTTTGCCCATGTATCAAGTGCTGACAACTATTCCCCAGTATTTCAACAAATTAGAGCATCAACATCTGTTGTTCCTCCTGCTTCTTCAAATACTGAAGCTTTTAACCTGCCTTTTAGTATGGAGGAGATGCAAAATGCTATCTCTAGCTCTTCTTTAACTGCCCCTGGTGAGGATGGCATCCGGTATGAAATATCATCACATCTTCCAGTGGATACCAAGGAATTTTTATTAGAAACCTTTAATGGTCTATGGGCTTCCCATACATCTCCTGATTCCTGGCATACTTCAATTGTAATTCCAGGCCACAAGTCTGGTAAAGACCCAGAACTGCCATCTAGTTATAGACCCATATCCTTGACCAGTTGCATATGCAAACTATTTGAGAGAATGATCAACAACAGACTTGTGTGGTATCTAGAATCAAAAAAAAAATCTTTTATCTAACAGACAGTTTGGTTTTAGGAAGAACCGAAGTACTCTAGACCCTTTGCTGATGTTATCAAGGGAAATTTAAAATGCCTTTTCTAACCCAAACCAGGTGGTGGGTGTCTTTTTAGACCTCGAAAATGCATATGACACCACCTGGAGGGGTGGTATTTTAAAGCAATTGGCCTCGTGGGGTATAGGAGGACATATGTTCTCTTTTATTGAAGAATTTTTATCAAACCGCTCAATTAAAGTGAGAGTAGGGTCTGAACTATCTTCATCCTACATGCAAGAAGGTGTCCCCCAAGGCAGCGTATTGAGTGTGACCTTGTTTGCTGTTGCTATTAATAGTCTCATTAGTCACATACCTCCTGGCATACAAGGATCACTATTCGATGACTTTGCAATTTATTGTAGTGGATCATCTGCACTACAAGCATGCCAAAATCTTCAAATTGCAATAAATGCTGCTTCCGAATGGGCAAATTCTCGTGGATTCATGTTTTCTCCCCAGAAGACCAAAGCCATTCGCTTTACTCGTACTTGTAAAAGGGAAGAGATCCCCACCCTTTTCTTAAATGATTGTATTTTGCCATATGAGGATAATGTCAAGTTTCTTGGAGTCATTTTCGACAAGAAAATGACATTTGGTCCCCATATAAATGACCTATCTATGAGGGTTAAGAAGTCACTGAACATTCTGAAAGTGGTATCGCATTTTGATTGGGGTGCTGATAGAACAACTTTGCTTAGAATTTATACATCTCTGTGTCTGAGCAAGTTAGACTATGCATGCCAAATATATGGGTCAGCTACAAAGACTTTACTTGGAAAACTTGATATTGTTCACAATGCTGGGCTTCGCATCTGCGCAGGTGCTTAAAGAACATCTCCCATTGACAGTCTCTATGTTGATTCTGGCATACCTCCCCTTTCCATTCGCAGAGAGGAGTTGAGTTTGAGGTTTTTAGCTAGGTCCCTTGCTGTGAGAAACAATCCTAACTGTAAATATGTTAGGGCGCCTTTAGATCGGGCTCCTAACAGATCTAGAGTGCCTAAGCCTTTGGAAGTACAGCTGAAAAATGATGCTAGAGAAGTAGGCTTGTTAACAGCACAGATAGCAGAGGTAGGATATCTCAAGTCTCCTCCTTGGTGTAATCCACCTGTTAAAGTATGTTTTACGGCAGGAGGGAAAAATACCTTACCTAGTAGGGTAATGAAAAGTGAGTTTTTAAATCATGCTGCTCAACATCATGGGAAACATGTTTTTACAGATGGCTCCAAATCGGCTGCAGGAGTTGGAAGTGCAGCTGTGGTGGGGGATATTGTTATTAGAAGGAAACTCCCATCCTCTTGTTCAATATTTACTGCTGAGCTGTACGCAATAATTCTCGCAGTCCAACATATTTTTAAAAATGGCAACCAAAATAGTTTTTATACAATTTTTACCGATTCCAATAGTGTTTTACTCTCATTAAAACAAATTATGCCAGGCCATCATCTAGTACAAGAGGTGCAGGACTGGTTAGTACTTCTGCAGTCTAGGAAGAGTATCAGTGTTCACTTCTGTTGGGTCCCTGCCCATGTTGGGGTGGATGGAAATGAACAAGTAGATAAGGCAGCAAAGGAAGCATCAGGGCTAAGTAATCCATCCCCCTTGAGTATTCCTTACAAAGATCTTTAAAGTGAGATTCATCTTTACTGTAAAAATAAGTGGCAGGCTCGATGGTCTGAACTGACCACCAATACAAAGTTGAAACAAATCCACCCATTGGCGGATAAATGGTCATCCTGTAATTCTACAAGTAGGAGGGATACAATTATTTTTACTAGGCTGCGTATTGGCCATACACATGCAACGCACAATTATTTAATGAAGAGTGGGGAAGGGAGACAGGCCCCTCTTTGTAATACCTGTCAAGTGATAATGGATGTTAAACATATTTTAGTCGATTGTCCTGTTTTTAATCTTCAGAGGAGGACACATTTACTCCAGGACAAACCTTTAAGAGATATACTGGGGGAAAACTGTAATACCCTGAACTTGAGAAAATTTATACAAAGTATTGGGTTATATTACGAGCTATAATTGATTTTATTAATTTATTTATTTATTTTACCCCTTTAATCCCTATTTATTTCACATCTAGATTTTATTGTATGAAAGTGTTGCGATTTGTATTAAAGGTTAAAATGATACTAAATGGTGTGAGTATAGAGATATGATTGAATGATTTTCGTTATATAGCGCTGAATGGCCTTTGATGCCCCAGTGCTTGGCTTAATGCCTAAATCCTATATTCAATTCAATCCACCTCTTTTACAACTCCACCAACATACAAAATGAACAACCATGACATCGCCACGCATCCCTGTCTCAGCCCCACTATCCTCGGAAACCACTCACTCACTTCATTTCCTATCCTAATTCATGCTTTACTGCCTTTGTATAAACTCTTCACTGCTTGCAACAACCTTCCTCCAATTCCATATAACCTCGTCACATTCCGCATCGCTTCCCTATCAACTCGATCATAAACTTTTTCCAGATCCATAAATGCAATATACACCTCCTTACCTTTTGCTAAATATTTCTTACATATCTGCCTAACTGTAAAAATCTGATCGATAGATCACCTATCTCTCCTAAAACCACCCTGCACTTCTAAGATTGCGTGCTCTATTTTATCCTTAAACCTATTAATGAACACTCTACCACACAGTTTTCCAATCACACTCAACAAACTAATACTCCTTGATGCACATCTCCCTTAGTTTTGCTTAGCAGAACAATACATGCACACACCCAGTCCACTGGTACCATTGACAACATAAAACAGATTTTAAACAATCTCATCAACCAATCAAGCACAGTCAACCCAACCCCCATTCCTTTAAAATCGTAGCCTTCACACCATCCTTACTAGGTGCTTTCCTGCTCTAGTTTCATCTAGTGCTCTCATCACTTTCTGTCTTGTAATCTCTCTCATTCTCATCTCCCATCACTGACACCTCAACACCAGCAATGGCAATTAGATCTGCCTCCCTATTATTTTCAACATTCAGCAACCTTTCAAAATATTTAGCCCACCTTTTGCTTGCCTCATCTCCTTTCAACAACTTTCCAAACTTCCATTTTCATCTTTCACTGTATCTCGTTTCTTGATCCACCCTTCCCGACTCTCTGCACTTCTTTTCAAAACTACTGATTCTTCTCTTTCACCTTGTCATATGCCTCTTCCAACTTGGGGAAATTGCTCCCCCAGTTCGAATCTAAATTTTTCTCTCTCGTCTGTTTCTTCTTCTCAGTATTACTTTGACCTTCGCCTAATATATAAACTTTCTTTAATCTTTGCTGTCCTAACTCTTAGAGTATTATTTCTCTATTTATATATGTATATGTGTGTGTTTATGCATATGCATATATATATATATATATATATATATATATATATATATATATATATATATATATATATATATATATATATGTATATATATATATAGATAGATAGATAATTCTATTTTATTTATTCATTTATTTATTCATTTATTTTATTTTATTTGAATAGCGTTGATATTTCCACATTCGTTATTACTGCTTGCTTAGATGAATGGGAGAAGGGATCACGGTTGGGAGGTACTAGCATTCAAAGCAATATGTGAGAGTATTGGATGGTTACGGCCATCCCGAAGATGGTTTGGACCTTTTTGGCAGAACTACTGTATTCTCGAGGGTTGGGTCATCGGAATCCAGAGGGATCCAATCCTTGAGGTTCGACTCTTGGCTTCTGGCCGGAAGTCCATCATTGTATGGAGTGGACCATCTTCGAAGTATACTCTCATTGTGCTGATAGTGGAGAATGCAAATTTCCTTCCCAATGTATGATACTTTCTTAATATTCTCAAGTAAACCAACCAAACAAATAACACAAAATGAAAACCCCACCCTTGACTATGGACCCTTCGAAAGATGACTCCCTATCCCCTGGATATACTGACTCCCCCCTGGCACTGTTGATGACCTATGGCAATTCATTTAAAGAAAATTCTGTTGATGACTTCGGAACTAAAAGGGACAATTCTTCCAATACTCGAAAATCAAGTAATTTGGGGAAAACAGGAAAACTTAAAATCCTGCATGTTACCCAAATTGCTTAATCAGAAAGATAAGAATGCGACTCGAAGATGACAAATGGGATTCTTGGTTTGATACTCATGATGAAGAATTTAATGCAATATGTAATATTATGAATATTGAATTTAATAATTTGAGTATAAAGGGTGCTCTGCGTGATGGGGTACCCAAGAATCTCGAGGTGTACAAACCTCAAGATTGGATAAAGATAAAGATATAGAGGTAGTTGTGCCCTCCCAGAGAAAGCCAAAACCACCAAGGTGGCTTGTTGCTCAATCAATAGGGGGCACAGGAAATTATTTCAGGATCTGTAAATTTCTTCAGAAGAAAGTAGGAATGATCGCACCTTGAGATATATCTCGGTATGGAAAGAATAGTTTTGTCATACATGCCAAATCATTCACAAAGTCCACTAAATTATCCAATTTAAAGACAAATTGGGAATATATAAAGTTGGATGTCAAACCCCACCTAAATTTTAGTTATGGAAGGGGGTTAGTATATAATCGAAACTTGTAAATTTACAGAAGAGGAGATACTGGTCATGTGTCATTACCAGTGTGGAAGGTGCATGAGGTTCCTGGGACATCCATGATTATCCTTACTTTCCAGGATTCTGATATACCTTTCCACATTCGGATTGAAAATGAAAGGATTAAAGTTCGACCTTTTAAACAAGCCGCTTATACGTTTTAATTGTTTCAAGTTTGGACACCCTTCCAAAGTCTACAAAAAATGAAAAAAATGTGTAGCACGTGCTCCGAACATCACCATGGAGAGTGAGGCCAGGTGTTTAAACTGTAATTTGAGTCGTAAATCTACTGACAGGAGTTGCCAGCAATATATGTAAGAAGAGGCCGCCTTCAATAAATCCAGTATTGAACACATAAGTGTGGGGCATGCCAAGAGACTATTGAATAGATCAACAAACTATGCCAAGGCATTGAAATCAGGAGGAAAATTCCTGCAGGAGACATCTAGCCAACCTATTACTGCCAGTAGTTCATAAAAAAAAAATATGCCTTCTGGTAACAATCTGCGTGATGAGACAAGAATATCACCTCCCAAGGCTTTGCCAACCGCTATTAAACCTTTGTCCCCAATTACGAAGGAAAATACTAACCTCTCTCAGGCTCTAACTTTGCCTGATTTGATGGAGGATTCACCCAAAACCGAATTATCAGGTGGGTCTGTAGTGGGGAAGATGCCAAAACCTGACAAATCACCACCTTTTAATCGTAAAGAGAGAGACAACTATCTCTCTCACCCCCTTCCATTAAGGACACCAAAGTTATGGCATAAAATAGATCGGATGTTTTGTCTGTTGATATTTTAGATCAACAAGAAAACAACTTTAATCAATCCAAAATTCAAGTTGACGTCCACCATCCTTCTCAACCTTTAGGTCAAAAGAACATGAAAAAAGCAACTAGAAAACCTAATTTATCAAAACCCTCTTTTGATAAGCCTACAGGAAATAATGTTAAACCAAAAACTGCAAATGGGAAGATATCCCATACGTCTTCCAGAAAATAAACTATAGTTTTTTTCCTCCATTTTGCAATGGAGTTGTCAGGGTTTAAGGGCCAAATATGAAGAACTTAAGCTCCTCATTCATGAGCACTCCCCCATAATTATATGTCTACAAGAGAGCAAACTTAATGATAATACTCCTTGTTCTCGAGGGTATGTTAGCTATAGGAAACCATATGATCAACGAGCAGGGAGCCATTGGGGAAGTCTTGTATACGTTCGTCGAGATGTTCCCCAAATATCCTTGTCTATCTGTACCCCTCTGCAGGCAGTGGTTGTACAAATAGGTATAGGGAGAAAATACATAATATGCTCTCTTTACTTGCCTCTTATTGATAACTAATCTCATATGATAATTTATTAGAGGTGATTCAACAACATACACCACGTTTTCTCTTACTAGGAAATTTTAATAGTAGACATCCTTTGTGGGGCGATGTTTTGGCAAACGCATCATCAGTTGTGGAGAATGAAGATGTGAGACTCCGTAATACAGGAGAGCCCACGCACTTTAATGTTCAGACAGGTACCTTGTCGTGGATTGACCTATCAATCATAAGCTCTAATTGCCGCCTTAATTTCAATTGGAGGACATTAGATGATAGGCATACTAGTGATCATGCACCAATCATTATAAACACTAACAATGGTCCACCTTTACAGAGATCGCCACGATGGAATCTTGACAAGGCGGATTAGGATAGATTTCATGAGCTAAGCGAAATTGAAGGGAGTGCAGAACAGTTTGAGAATATTGATGATCCCGTAGACTTGCTGAATGGAACCCGTCATACAGCAGGAGTCAATTCAATTCCCAAAACAACAATGTTTTTCAAGCGTTCTGGTGGTCTTCAGAACTAACTGGGCTGCATAGAGCCACAAGATCTCTTAACTCGATTGCGCAGACACTGTACTGATGAGAATTTAATTATATACTAGATATGTAGAGCACAGTTCCGTCGTACTATGAAAGAAGCTAGGCGCCAGTCTTGGGTGTCTTATGTTTCCTCCATTAACAGTAGAACACCACCATCTTCTGTGTGGAGAAAAGTAAAAAAAGTTAGCAGGCAAATTTACCCCAACCCACCACCAGTGTTGAAGGTGAATGATCAGTATGTGACTGGAGCAACTGAGGTTAGCAATGCATTGGCTGATTATTTCTCTAGTGTATCAAGTAAGTGTAAAGTATCTCCTGGTCACCAGTATAGAAGCAATGAAGAACGGAAAATGCTAAATTTTGTAACAGAAAAGGAGGAATCCTACAATAATCCTTTTACCAGAAGGGAATTTGATTCCGTACTTGCTAATTGCAATGATACAGCCCATGGTCCTGATGGAATTCCATATGCAATGATTAAACATGTACCTGTTAATACCAAGTTACTTATTTTAAGCATTATTAACAGAATATGGTATGATCATAGTTATCCAAGTGTTTGTTAACTAGCCATTATTTTAGTATTTTAAAATCTGGTAAGGATAAGTTTTTAGCAGCAAACTACCGACCAATTGCATAGACATGTTTATGTAAGAGCATGACGAAAATGGTCAATGCAAGACTGGTGTGGTACCTAGAAAAGAAAGGTATTTTATCACCTATCCAGTGTGGATTTAGGAAAATGCATTCTACGACTAATGTGTTGATACGACTTGATTCCTCTATTTGTGAAGCCTTTGCTTCAAAGCAGCACCATGTAAGTCTTTTTTTGACATCGAAAAGACATATGATACTGCGTGGAGATATGATATACTTAAAACCATTAATAATTTAGGACAGAGGAGAGCTACCATTGTTCATTCAAGCATTTGCTTCACTTAGATTTTATTTTAAGTTAGAGTAGGTGAAACTCTCAGAGAGGAAATGTCATGGATATCCTCTGTTATTCCCTAAAGATATTCTCTCAACGCTATTTGTGGATGATCTCTACATCTCATTTGCTGGATCTAGAATGTCGATGATCAAGAGAGGCTTGGGATAGGTGAAGTTCTAAAGACTCCTGTGGCTAATTTGATACCAGTATGGTGTATAGAATCTAAAATCTTTAGTAGACTTGGGGTGACTGAGGAGTATATTTCACACCCATAACTAATTTTTGAAAAAATTAAAGCCTTGTATAATTTTAAGTTTTGCGGTCTGCTCCTCATGATGTAGGGGACAAAACTTTTGAAATATTCAGAGCCTCAAGACACTTTACTTTTAAAGCTTTTAAGTAAGGAGCTCGTGTAAGCCTACAATCAAATATCAATCCTAAAAATCTAGCTTCCCTTACACATGGGATCCATTGACCTTTGATGCATATATCCGGGTCTAGATGTACTCCCCGAATACGACAGAAATGGACAAAAGTAGTTTTGCTTGTCGAAAACTTGATTCCATTCATATCAGCCCACTGAATAATTTTGTCAATTGAGAGTTGTAGTTTTCTCTCGATCATTGACATTCTAGACCCAGCAAAGGAGATGGAAAGATCATTTACAAATAGTGTTGAGAGAATATCTTTAGGAATAACAGAGGCTATCCATTTATGGCTACCCTTACCGAAAGTCTTCTATTATTTGGTATTGGTTTAGGTTGCAAAGACTCCCTAATTCTTTAGCCTTTCAGACTGCAAGCCTTGTAAGGCACTCAACATACTTTGAGATGCACCCAAAATCTTTTCAACCTTATGGTTTTTGGGGTGAAACAATTATTGAACTGTCTTGATATAATTAGAATTAAGGTGCTTCCATTTAAGATATCATCAACCCCTCCGTGGAAATTACCAGAGGTATCTTTTTGTAAATATTTTATTGGTGTTAAAAAGAATATGACTTGACTTGAAAGCTAATCTTTTTTTATGGAACATGTTGCAGAACATAGGGGATGAACTTTTATATATACTGATGGCTCCAAATCTGATGCTGGTGTTGGATTTGGAGTACATAGTAATGATTATAATTGTAGAGGTGCACTTCCTCTAACAGCTTCCATATTTACTGCTGAACTGCATGGCATACTAACCGCTATTGAGAAAATAGCGTTGGAGAAGGAGGGTAATTTTACCACTTACTGATGCAAGGAGTGTCCAAGCTTTAGAAGTATTTAATTCTAGTAACCCTTTGATTTTAAAGATTTTAGAATGGCGTTTTATTGTTGGACTGAGAGGTATAATTGTTCGATTTTGTTGGGTTCCAGCACATGTAAGTGTGTCTTGGAATGAGAATGCAGATTTATTGACAAAGAATGTTGCATCCGAGTTGCTACCAAGAAGTTATTCCATTCCCTGTAATGATTTCCTACCTACCATCAAGAAACTGTTTTATAATAATTGACAACAACACTGAGATAGTCTAGATGGTAATAAAATGAGAGAAATAACAAATGTCATATCTTCTTGGAGGTATAACAGGATGCCTCGAAAGTGAAAGATGTCTCTTTGTCGTTTCCGCATTGGTCACACTAAGTTGACACACGAGTTTCTGCTAAATGGCCAACACCAACCATATTGCGATGACTGTTTATTACCCTTGACAGCGAGACGTTTGTTGATCGAATGCCCCACTTATAGTACCGAAAGAAATAAACACGTGTTTGAGGCACGAGGTGAGGATGGCAGGTTTATCCTTGTCAGATTCTTGGACAAAGTGTCGTACTATACTAGTGGTATTTTTAAATTTATTTCAGAAGCAGGTCTTCTGAAAGCTATCTAACTGTTATAAGGATGTTTTTGCTTTTATTGTTTTAAACTGAATTACCATTTATTTATTTATTCATATATAACAAATAATATCGACGTCATTGACCTTAGATATCAGGATGCCAGATAACTAATAATCAATCAATCAATCTGGCACTGCTGTTGACTTCTGCATCTAGGCTACTAATATGGATGTTTCCGTTGACTTTTGCCAAATCAAATCAAGGCTATACCTTAAAGATTTGACAACGTAAATACCTTTCCAAGGATGAACTCGTAGCTGATATTTTAGGAGGAGATGTCAATGTAGGCCTGAATGCCCTTGGTATTTGCATGAAATCGGTATTTTTTATTAAATTTTTATTAGTGTTTTTAATGTGATTGGTATACCAAATTTTCTGGATGCGCCTTATTATGTAGTTTTATGAACAGATTACATATTTACAACGACGCTGGATGACCTCACCGGTCCCAGCATCTGGCCTCGGACCTAAATTTTATAAACTTCCCCCTTCCAAAATTCATTCTAAAGTATTCTTTCCACATATCAGTCTCGTTGTTTGGGTGTGGCTTATTTTTTGATCATGCAAAATTATTTGCCATCTAATTAGACTTAACAAGTGCTAATACTTTTTTGGTGAATTTCCACAATTTCTTTTCTTTTTTTTCTCTCTCTTAAACTGTGAGTTTATTTTCAATATCTAATCTCTCTCCGTTCAGTGTTGTTCAAATACTGTACTGCTGTTTCGCATACGTTGCTTTCTTTTTGTTATATGTCATTATCTCTTCTCTCCCCTCAATGTAGTTTTAGTGGCTCCTATTATTTGCGTGTGTACATTTTTAACTTGTGCAGCATTTTCATTTCTGTTATTTTTAATGTATTTTTTTTCATACAGAATGAATGGTATTCCAACACCTTTCCAAAATGTTTTCTCATTTATACATAATGAAAACTTATGTTCTGTCAAACAAACAAACAAAAAAAAAAACCTTTTCTTTAATTCATTTTTAATTTTCAAAGAATTTTGTTATGTAGAGCATTATTTCTTCGGCAAATCTATTAAAATTTCTTCATATCTGGGGTTATATCTTTCGGGTCTCTTTATAAATCTTTGACGTCTTCTTGGCTCTGGCGAAATCGTTCTTTTCCGAACAATCTACTCTTCTTACTGTATAATATACAGTAAGTCGAAGTGGCGTATCTCAGTTTTTTCCCTTTTTCAGGAGAGCCTTCTAAAGTTTTTGAGCTAATGTTTCTGTTAACTGCTCGTCTAATTTTAAAGGTAATGAAAATAAATTTGGTCCAGAGCTTTTCAAACGAATGTAGTTTGCCTTGAGTGTGATATAATGAAATTTTTTTAACTCTTTCCTATGCTTAGAGGGGGGGGGTGTTGAAATAGATACGCCCTTTCGTCTTTTACGAACATTTCAAAACACTTTAGTTACGCCTACTTGTATCCTTTAATCTGTCAAGAGAAGGATCTGAATTTACTGAATACATCAGTTATGCTAAAGATGTGCATCTTTTTCTGATGAAGATCCCTGTCCTTACCGTTCACATTGTTGCAGAAAGCATTAGTTTGATTACTTCATCATTGAGGCTGATATTTTTATTGGTTTTATAGTTCGTCTGTTAATTCATTCACATCATGGAAATTAAACTTTTTTTTTCTTTTTTTTTCAGAGATATTTTAGAAATGACTTGGAAATTATTGCTTGGGTAAACATTTCATGATACTAGAGAATAATGATAAAAGATAATAGTTTGTACTTTATTGACAATACTTCCTTGATGTACACACGATAAAATCTATAAAAGCTGTATTTACGTTTTTAAGAAATATTATTTTTGATGCATAAGTGCTATGAAAACTTGTTAGTTTAGTGTGGCAAAGATCTGAAGAAATAAACATACTCTGTACCTCTGACAACTGGTAAGGCACTATTACAAAGTGACATTAAATCTTCATACTTCTCCTTAGAGACCTTTGGAGGTTCAGTGTAGAGTTTATTAAGTAGTATATTGTTTGGGTCAGGCTGCATTCGTTGCTTCAGTGTTATAGATCTGAAGTGTTCATTTAGGTGACAAGTCTTGAAGAAAATTTTGTCGACAGAACTCTTTTGCACCATTACCTCTCTCATTTCTGTCCAGTTAACAGAATTTTCTTGGTCGTCTATTCTAATGGAGAGTATACGAAGTACTTTTGCCATTGTCTTAAAATCGAGAAAATCAACAGTCAGGACTGGATGAACAAAATAAGGATTTTTTCCTTGCTAGTCGAAAAATGGGTATTGATTGCGAAGGCACATAAAGGTCACCAACATTTTTAAGGGCAGTATTAATGGCACTATGTGCAGAGTCACCTTCGTTTTGGCTGTGATAGGCCTCGAAGAAAATCAGGTGTATCTTTTCTATACTTCCCAGTCTGCTTGCTGAATGCAAGAGCATGGCTGTGATTACAGAATTTTTTTTTTTTTTTTGTCCAGGACACCCATCAGTAAATAGTTTTATAGTTCTGACCCCAGAAGCATCCAGTTTATCAAGGTAAATACTAAAGCAGGTGGCAATTTCAGAGGATCCTCGTTTTCCTTGTCCTTCATGCCAAGTAAAACAATGACAAGCCTTAGATTACAAGTCATAGATAGTAAGATTATAGTTAGCCAATCTCCTTTTATAATAAAGCATGTTATCAGTTGTCCTTGGGAGGTAAATGACCTGCTGGAGGTCAAATGTTGCTGCAGTGAGAAAAGGATCAGTATTATGTTTAGCTCCATCTTTCTTTCTCCTTACAACTTCCTTCTCTTTTATGTGTTCTTGAAATTGGTCTTGAAGTTCTGTTTTCTTTTCTGTATTTCCTTTTCTGTAATTTTCACAGAGGTTACAGAGATCCTTTTTAGGAATATGGAAGGAGATATTTTGGCCCCTTAGGACCTCGCAATAAGTTGTGTAGCTTGCCGATATGCCTTTTAGAGAATTTTCCCCTAAAAACATAGCATGCATTTTCTTTTTGTTAAGGTCTGGATACAAATAATCTCGCGTTGAATTTTGACGACAATACTGGGATTCCATTCGTGGAAATCGATTAACATGCTCAGTGATTGCTTGTCTTCTTGCTTTGTCCTCTTTTTCATAACTTTTAGATCTACCCCCTCTTTTATCTTTTTCCACTGTACTTGTAGACACTCTCTTACTAATTGCTGTTCCAAGAGTTTTTTCCGAGATATTAAGGGTGCTCAAAAACATAGTTTTGCTAGCAGGCAGATGTTCTCTGTTCTTTGGCAAGGAGTAGTAGGAAGAAAAAGATCTTCTAGAACCCTGATCATTCACAGTTCTCTGCTTTACCTTGGTCACTTTCACAAAGCGAACAATAAACTCTCTTTGCAGTTGAAGACTATTGGTTCCGTAATAAGCTTGAGGTATGTCCTTCCATTCTGCTTCTGAGAATGACGAGCATTATTTACTTAGTTTGCTGCAAGTAACTACATTACAACTAGGCTTGATAATGTTCCGTGCTGCAACAATTTTCCTTGTTTTTGGGCTTTCATATTCATTAGCCCTTAGTCTGTTTTCATGAGCCGCCACCTTCTTATTTTCTTTCCTTTTAACAATGCGGGGAAGAGCACCATCCTCTCTTTCCGATCCGTCCACACGAAAGTCTTCAGGTTGTTTTTCAATTGGAGGTTTCCTAATCTACCCTATTAAATTGGCCTTGGTGTTTTTGTAGTGAGAAGTTT
>NC_090746.1:20846098-20856098 GCF_036898095.1 Palaemon carinicauda
CATATATTATATAAAAAGTTACAACAGTAATAACAAACGGAATTAACACCAAAATTAAATTACTTGAAATATTGAATCTGAACAAAACCTTAGACATATACCAGAAAAGATTACTTTATGAAATTTAAACAATCACTTGTTACAGTGGAATTCAATTTATAAAGATATTTAATTTTGATAATAAATGAAAATAGTTAACACTTTAAAACTCAAATGATCAAACGTTAAATGTAATTTACATAAATGTAACTGTTAAACTTGCGTCTTTTTGGATCACCCGAGGTAACCAAACAGTTAAGCCAAAATAAAAACACTTCACTGTTTAGCCTAAACTCACATGGCCAATTACAAAAAATTATGTTAAACTAGTACTTACATTAACACAATACACTTGAAATATCATTCAATGGATTCGCCAACGTTTAAACACACTGCACCTGATAATGTTGGATAGAAATCGTTTATCACGTTTGAGAGGGCACACACTTTATGCAGTTGAGAGGAGAGAAGACATATAAACTTTGGCTCTTTCAAAGTGACAGGCTGGATCTCTTCTGCTGTTTAAACATTCCTGGGGGTTGAATATATGGATTTACTTATTCTAGATTCTTCTAGGTCAGAGGGTCTTGAAGCTTTGGGGGCCTGTACTTACGGCACCAAAGATGCCAACTAAGTAAATCGAACAGGGTAATTAACCTTGCTTGCAAGGCAACCTTCTCTGTGCTAACTCCGCCCACCTACTCCTCGAAGCAATAAAAAAAAAAGGAGTAAATCTATTTCGAGAATTTTCATAAACATTCTAACCACGTGAAAACATAAAGATGATATAATACCCCTTGTTCTTACCTTGTATTGGTCATACAGTATACCTAAAATGAGATTACATTAGACCTCGTAACAAAATACATGAAATAAAAAATTAATTCTTAAAAATAACGTAAATTTACATATACTGACTTCAATGAAAAATACAATTAGATGAATGACGACTTCAATGAAAAATACAATTAAATGAATGACGAAAGTCTTATGTAATTTACATACATTTACTTAAAAATACCTGAATGAGACCCACCTTAAGAGCTGGCTATATATCTTTTGAATACACAAATAAAATACAAGAGTAAAATATTTACTCTATACTAGACCTGCTCCGCATAAATATAGATATTGAAGCTGGAAGGCACTCCTTAATGAATATATTCCAAACACTTATATTAAACAAATTTCCAGATTGAAGACGAAAAAATAATTCGGGAATAATCAGTTCATCCATATGGACCAACAAACTCAAACTTAACTCTTCCTTTCACACGCATTAATAGATGCGAGCAATCGTATCTATATCAAGGCATTAAACATTGGAAAACTCTGCCCACTTATCTAAAGGCATTGCTTAGCGTTCGATCTTTTAAGAAATCGTATAAAAATCTCTTGTTATCTGGGTACTAAAGCTGCGTTAATAAATATTTATACTTGCCTACCTAACCATAATGTAAATACCAGTTTCATTGTTTAGGATATTCTGTTTGTAAAACTAATTCTTTCTCTGAATATCTGCTTAATATCTACAATTTTCAATGTATATGCCATTAGTTTTGTATACCTCTTTTCTTTATTATATAAATATAAATTTCCATTTTGTTTTTAAGCTAATAATCATTGATCATTTATACGTTTCTATATATATATATATATATATATATATATATATATATATATATATATATATATATACTGAATATATATATGTATATATATACTGAATATATATATGTATATATATACTGAATATATATATGTATATATACTGAATATATATATGTATATATATATATATATATATATATATATATATATATATATATATATATATTTGTGTGTATATATTCTGTATATGTATATCAATTTTTACTTTTTATTTTCTTTTTTGTTCTTACTTGATGATATTTTAGTTGTATTATTGCCCGAAGTGTTCTGCTCCACATGGGCTAGGACTGAGTCTTTGTTGTAAATCTGTTTAATGTAAATATTTTTGTCCAATAAACATTGTTTTATATATATATATATATATATATATATATATATATATATATATATATATATATATATATATATATATATATATATTACACAACTGCAAATATGTGATAGTTTTATCACTATCACATCACACATTATAATGTCCACCCACAAATAGTCCATGCTGCCACATTCCCTCTATCTTGGCAATAAATAGTTAAAAAGAAAATCGCTTGAATATAAACGTTTCTACCCTGGTCAGGATTCAACCTGAACCGCAGATTCAACACAGAACTATAAAGAGAAGATTTTAAAATAAGTTATTGCGCTATCGAGAGAGATGTAAATTGATTTTGAATCTGCTGTACATATCTCTGTCCAATTCAGACATTTGAGATTAGAATTGAAACCAACATTATAGCCTGTTGTTAAATTTGTAACGTGACGTTATTTCCTATTGCTGACTTCACGCACGTGTTCTTCGTGTATTAAAATAGAGAGGCGTGTGCTCGCTCACACACATGTATATATGTATATATATATATATATATATATATATATATATATATATATATATATATACATACATGTATATATATATATATATATATATATATATATATATATATACACGTGTGTATATATATATATATATATATATATATATACATATATATATATATATATATATATATATATATATATATATATATATATATATATACTGTATATATATGTGTGTATCTGTGTATAAATGTTATATTTGTATGCATGCAGGTATATGTACTCTGAGAGCATTTTTTCCCTTCCAATCAATGTAGAATATGAACACATTTCTTATCCAATAACCATGAGGTTGTTTTCTATCTTTTCATTGGAATTATGCTATTTCTTTTGCCTAAAGTTTAATTGCTAAGGAAATAATCAATTATTTATGCAAGTGAAATCTATTTTTCGCAACCCAAATTATGAAAGTTGTTCTTAAGTCAAAGATTTCATTATTTGAGTGACGTAAAACTAAGAAATGCGAGTCACATTATTGCTATAGGGAGAAGGCATTGTGGTACAGTAAACACACAAGTGCAGATGTTTACCATTTGATCAGGAAAGTTGATCCATAACCCATCGAGGTCGAGGTTATGGGTTTTTTTTTTTTTATACATTTTACCCCAAAACCGGACTGATAACTTTGTTACTGATCTTGAGATATTATATCTCATTATTCATTACTTCTCATATTTTATATATTTCCTTGTTTCCTTTCCTTACATTGCTATTTACCCTGTTGAAGCCTTTTGGCTTATAGCATCCTGTTTTCAACTAGGATTGTAGCTTATCTAGTAATGATAACAATAAGAACAGCAATAATATTAGTATGTCCATCACGGAGAAAGAGTAATATTTTTCATGATTGTTAGATAATCCACTACTACATAGCATTTTTTATATGAACGTAGTTTGCTTTCTCTTCTGATCCATTACTAGTATTTTGTCGTGGTGCAGACTTTTCTTGAAGAATGTGGAAGTTGTTGACTGTTTCGGTGACATTGAAAGGATTCTGTACTGGCTGCCGCATAAAGGGTCATGGCCAAGGAGACAATATGTCATTGTACTGTAGCAGTTCAATCAGTTTATGATTCCACAATTAAAGTTGGGCTTTTGAAGGAAAGGAAAATTAATACCAAAATCATCCCAAGAAATACAAAGCTTTCTTTTGCCATTCATGAACTTAAATCATCCACAAGAACGAATAATCTAGCGACTGTCAGTCCTCTCTAAACGTTGCTGTTGTGTGATACATCTACCAACTTTGGGGATTTTGGTACACACTTGTTACGTGGGACCATATCCTGCTGGAACAACACGTAAAAAAATCCCCCCTGCCTTACTCGTTTAATTGAACCAAAAATCTATATATCATATGATAGTTGGTGATTTTTTATTGGTAAATAGATACCGCACTCCCTGTAAACAATAAGAACCTCTGGAATCAATCGTCTATCGCAATTCTGAATACTGTATATGCGTTGTGGCAATAGCCTCGGGATGTCGATTAGTTTCCGGTTGACATATCTCCAGAGTGCATGAACAAGCGCCTTTGGGGTATTACGCCATTCTCCTTTCACTTTCAGACATTTACTAAAAGACACAGCGGGTAGCATGAGGAAGATTAGAACTATCTTTTTTTCTTGCATTGACGCATAAAGAGAAGATTCCTAACGTCAATGGAATCTGTAGTGTAACTGAGAATAGTTTTAGTTGATGAAAAGATGGGGTTATGAAATTCTTACACATATTGACTGTAAATGTGTTATTTAGGATTTAATCAATATGACTGGCTTGACTTCTCTATGTATACCTTATTGTTCTTAAATATAGTTTTATTCACCAATAGCTTTTGGAGCTTTCAGGTTTTTCAATTACTCATGGTTTCAATTGATGTCTCGTGTACCTTCAAGGATTTACATTAATCTTAATTGGATCATGATTTTGCACTGACTTGCAAGCAGCTTCAAGGTTTTGCACTGATTTGTAAGGGAGTTTCAAGGTTTAGCCCTGATTTGTAAGGGAGCTTCAAGGTTTAGCCCTGATTTGTCTGGGAGCTTCAAGGTTTAGCACTGATTTGTCAGAGAGTTTCAACGTTTAGCACTGATGATCTGTCAGGGAGATTGAGGGGTTGGCACGGATTTCTCAGGTTGCTTCAAGTTTATACATTTTCATAAGGAGCTTTAAGGTTTAGCACAGATTTGTCAGAGCTGGTTTTATATCGCTTTGTCACCAATCTTCAAGGTTTGCACTTATTTTCCAGAAAGCTTCAAAGTTTTGCACTGATTTGTCAAGGAGCAAGGTTTTGCGCAGATTGGTCAGAGACCCTCAATGTTTTGCACCGTTTTGTATGGGAGCCTCAGAGTATTTGAACTCATTTCATACTGATATTTAGAATTTTGCACTTTTGGGGGAAGTTTTACACTATTCATAAGAAGTTTAACACTGATTTATCATGGACGTTTTACACTGAATTCTCATAGATTTTGTAAATTTTACGACGAGCCTTATGGATCTTCGAGGTTTTGCACAGTTGAATCTTGGAGGTGTAAGGTCTGTCCTAATTTCTTATGATTTACAAGGCTTTGCACTAATTTCTTACAGACCTTAATGGCTTTGCTGATTTCTCAAGGAACTTTCAGGCCTTAACACCCATTTATGATGACCCTTCAAGTTCCTGTATATTTTCAAAGATTTACACTTGATTTGTAAGGCATTACTTAATAAGGTCTTTGGAGCATCCTTTTGGCCCCTAATTGCACTCACTTTTTTAACCTTTAAATACACCACCTTTGCCACTTTTTTTTGTATCTTGCTGTACAACTTGTTAACCCTCATGTTGCTACTGCAGGGTTTCCCCCTGTTGCACATAAATGATCTCCAATAACCCAAGGCCTCTTACTAGGCTTTCTGGCCCATATTCATGAAGTCAATCTAAACTGATATCTCAAGGAACTAACCATCTTACGATCACCCTTCTTCTCTATGCATATCAAAGCGCTCCATTCCGAATACCTACTACAGTTCTGGATCTCTCCACCATCGAGTTGGTCGTATTCTGTCATTTAGGGATTTTGTGAAAAAAAAAAATTTTTTCGTGTTATCAATACATTAATTATAGTTGAAAAATTATTGTCTCGTAATTTTGTATCTGAAGAATTTTCGATGATATAAGAACATTAGGGAATAAATTTAAAAAAATAAGTTTAACTACCTTGCATGAACAAAAAAGGTAGGCAGATAATGCTAGAATCATAATTACCGACTTTAAAATACAAATGAGATTTAAAGTGCTATATACAAGCATTCATATATATATATATATATATATATATATATATATATATATCTATATATATATATCTATATATATATATCTATATATATATATATATATCTATATATATATATATCTATATATATATATATATATCTATATATATATATATCTATATATATACATATATACATATATATATATATATATATATATATATATATATATATATATTATAGATAGATAGATAGATAGATAATGACCAATTTAAATATAGACTAAACTCATAGTGAGTATTTTGAAGATTTATTAAAGGTAAAATCGATGAGAGAATCATAGTAGGATGTAACATGAGTAAAAATGCTGTATATTGAATTTTGCGGAGGGTTTTTCAATTAACCGACGAGCATGGATTGTGAAGAATACCTTTAAGAAGTTGAAGCGTGGAAAGATATCATGAAATGATTGCATGGCATGTAAGCTGCTACAGACGGCGGTGATAGTGTGGCAGTGTATGTGGCTTGCCTGAATTCATAAGGTCGTCATCATCTCCTCCTCCTACGCCTATTGATGCAAAGGGCCCCTGATAGATTTCGCCAGTCGTCTCTATCTTGAGCTTTTGGATCAATACTTCTCCATTCATCATCTCCTGCTTCATCCATCATAGTCCTCGCCCATGTAGGCCTGGGTCTTCCTATCTTCTAAGTGCCTTGTGTAGCCCAGTTGAAAGTTGGTTGAACAAATCTCTCCTGGGGGGTGCAAAGAGCATGACCAAACCATCTCCATCTACCCCTCATCATGATCTCATCCACGTATGGCACTCGAGTAATCTCTCTTATAGTTTTATTTCTAATCCTGTCCTGTCATTTAACTCCTAATATTCTTTTGTGGGTTTTGATCTCAAATCTACAAAATCTGTTGGATATTGTTTCACTGTCATACACGATTCGTGTCTACATAGTAACACCGATCTCACTAAACTGATATAAAGCCTGATTTTTATATGTAAATTCAGGCGGTTTGATTTCCAAATTCTACTTAACCTAAACATAGTCTGATTTGCTTTTTCAATCTTTCATTAAACTCATATCTAAAGTTTCTATATTAGAGATCATAGTTCCTAAACATATAACTGATTCTATCTCATTAATCCTTTCTCCTTCCAAGGATATTTCATCTTCCATTGCATATTCCGTTCTCACCATCTCTGTCTGTCTTCTATTAATCTTGAGCCCAACCTTATCTGATACTTCATACATTCTGGTAAGCAAGCTGTGTATAAGTCCTGTGGTGTTCTGCTAATAAGGACAGTGTCATCAGCATACTCTAGGTCAGCAAATTTCCTGTTACCAATCCAGTCCAAGCTTTCTCCACCATCTCAAACTGTTCTATGCATTGCAAAGTCCATGAGGAGGATAAACAACATAAGTAGTCAGGATGAAGGAAAATTTTCCAAAGAAGGGAGGGTACTTTTCTTATCGAAAACTTGTTAAATTAAGAGGAGAAAAAGAGTTTAAACCATGAAGTGTGTGTGGACCAAGTGTATGCTATGGTACAGTTAGTCGAGGAACATGATGTATTTAGCATACCTTGACTTAGAAAAGGGTTATTAAGAAATCGATAGACACAGTGAAGAGAGTATTGTATGGAAAGTCAGCTGTTGAGAACAATCATAAGTTTCTAAAATGAAAGTAAAGTGTTTAGTAAACTATATAGATAAGAGAGTAGGTTCTTTGCTGTGAAAGTAGATGTTGTTTAAGGTTGTCACAATAGCTATCAAATATCTTTGAATAAGGAGTGATATAAAATGGACAGAGAGGAAGTTGGGCATAGTAAGAATTCATTAGGAGGAAATTGGCCATAGTAATGTTTAATTAAGAGAGAATTGTACTTCCTATGGATCCTTTAAGAGAAAAATTAACATAGTAAGATTCAATTAAGAAAAAATTGTGCTTTGTAAGAATCCGTTAAGAGGAAACTGGATATAGTAATATTTAATTAAAAGAAAATTGTACTTCGTAAGAATCTGTTAAGAAGAAACTGGACATGGTAATATTTAATTAAAAGAAAATTGATCTTCGTAAGAATCCGTTAAGAAAAAAACTGGAAATAGTAATATTTAATTAAAAGAAAATTTCACTTCAAGAATCCGTTAAGAGGAAAATGGACATATTAAGATTCAATTAAGAGAAAATTGTACTTCGTAAGAATCCGTCGAGAGGAAACTGGACATAGTTATATTAATTAAAATAAAATTGTACTTTGTAAAAATCGGTTTAGAGGAAACTAGACAGTAATATTTGATTAAAAGAAAATTGTACTTCGTAAGAATCCGTTAAGATGAAATTGGACATAGTAATATTTGAATAAAAGAAAATTATACTTCGTAAGAATCTGTTAAGAAGAAACTGGACATAGTAATATTTAATTAAAAGAAAATTTTTCTTCGTAAGAATCCGTTAAGAGGAAAATGGACATAGTAAGATTCAATAAAGTGAAAATTGTACTACGTAAGAATCCGTCAAGAGGAAACTGGACATAGTAAGATTTATTTGAAAGAAAATTGATCTTCGTAAGAATCCGTTAAGAGGAAACTGGACATAGTAATATTTAACTAAGACAAAATTGTACTTCGTAAGAATCCGTCAAGAGGAAACTGGACATAGTAATATTTAATTGAAAGAAAATTGTACTTCGTAAAAATCAGTTAAGAGAAAACTGGACGTAGTAATATTTAAATAACGGATTCTTACGAATTACAATTTTCTTTTATTTAAATATTACTACGTCCAGTTTTCTCTTAGCTGATTTTTACGAAGTACAATTTTCTTTCAATTAAATATTACTATTTCCAGTTTCCTCTTGACGGATTCTTACGAATTACAATTTTCTTTTAAGAGAAAACTGGACATAGTAAGATTCAAGAGGAAAGTTGACATGGTAATATTTAATCAAGAGAAAATTGTACTTAGTATCCATTAAGAGGAAATTAGACATGTAAGATTTAATCAAAAGAAAATTATACTTCGTAAGAATCCGTTAAGATGAAAATAGACATAGGAGTAAAGTTGCAGGATGAAATTGATTGTGTTATGGGTAAGTCTGCAAATTATGAAGATGTGATTGGGGTCAGTGAGAAGAATCTACAGAGACTAATGAAAGAGTTAAGGGCTACTTGTGAGCGGATAAAATTGATAGTTGGAAACAAGAGTGAGGTAAAGATATATAGGTGGAGCTATAAATTTTAAAATGGATGGAAGAATGGTAGCACTTGATTTCTTATGGTATTTCGAGAGTAGGAATGGTAATAGGAAAAGAGAAAATGCGAGTTTTATAATAGGTCCTGCAAGTTAAGGTAGCAAGGTGTGTAAAAGATTTGCAAGAGAATGGCAATCTGTTAACCCAAGTGAGTGTTAAACCAACTTCTCTTTATGAAAGAGGTATGTCGATGCTGAATGCGAATAAAAGAAAAAGGTTGAAGCTTCTGATATGACTTTACGTAAGATATATAATGTAAGAAGAACTGAAAGGATGGGAAATGAGATTTTTAGTGGTAAAAAGATTATTGTAGTGAAGGGAAGGATTGAAGTATTTAAGTTAGTTTGGTCTTAAAGAGGTACCTTTTTATGCCCATAAAATTACATAGTGAAACGAATCTGATTATTTTTTTTTCTGTTCATCTTGAAATTGATGGAAGTTATAGAAAAACTATTTAATCACAAAAAAAGCTTCTCTGAAGATACATAAAATTATGCGTGAAAATAATGACTTACACCAATATCGGATGTTTAGTGCGAGAATGGCGTGTCAGCCCTTGACACCACTCCCCCCCCCCTCCCAGTTATCATAGTCCTTAGACACAAAAATTAAGAACTATTAATGAACCTGTTTTGCAGTATGTCGGATCTTGAAGCTAAAAATATGCTACAGATACTTTTTACCGTTTATAGCACATTTTCATACCTTATGCTATTACATGAAGGTGAAGCTATTATCTAGCATTTTTCTTTGCGATTTTTTAATTGGAAACATGAAGAAATGTGAACTATTTCTTCGTAAGTTGATTTGCTTTGAATCTATATTTTCTTTCCTTAATGCCCTAAGATAAGAAAATTGAAAAGTTTTTCTGGTGTAAAATAGTCTTAGAAAAAACGT
>NC_090746.1:20861098-20871098 GCF_036898095.1 Palaemon carinicauda
TTTTTTTTTTTTTTTTTCACTGAAATGAAGAGAACTGTTTATGATTGGTGAGGACCAATGAACGTGCCTGTATACGAGAGATGATCTCATCGAAGATTATTTGCACTAGTCATAAAGGTATGGACACTAGTTGCTGGGCACTGATCCTTGCTGACTTGCTGAAGAAACGAAGTACAAATCTGTCGAGAGATCGCTGGTAACCTCAACGACAAAAATGAAGTGATCTCAATTTTACATTAATATTCTTGTTAATTATGTTAGAATCGGGATTAGATTTTAGCCTCATGGAAGGAGATGACTTTGAAGTATTCGCTGTGGGAATTCACTAGCCTTTGACCGGAGCAGTGTTTAAAGTACCTGGTAGTTAGTCAGCGTTAGTAGGTTTCGACCAAAATTAATGTGAATAATCGATAAAAGCCAGGATAAAAATCCCCTTTTAAAGCTACCATTTTGATATATATATATACATCTATATATATATGTATGTATATCTATGTATATACATGTATATATATACATATAAATATACATGTGTATACATATTTATATATATATATATATATATATATATATATATACATATATGTATATATATATATATATATATATATATATATATATATATATGTATATATATACATGCATATATACACACACATATATATATACATATATAAAAATAGATATAAATGTGTATATATATAGATATATTTATATAAATAAATATATATATACACATATATGTATATATATACACACATGTATATATGTATATATATGCACATATATATACACATGTATATACATATATATAGATATAGATATATCTATATATGTGTATATATACATATACGTGTATATATATATATATATATAGGTAGATATATACACACATATATATACATATATATAGATATATATAGATATATACATATCTATATCTATATATATACATAAATATACATATTTATATATATGTATATATATACACATGTATATATGTATATATATACACATGTATATATACATATATATATAGATATAGATATATCTATATATGTGTGTATATATACATATGTGTATATATCTATCTATATATAGATAGATATATACACACACACATATATATATATATATATATATATATATATATATATATATATATATATTGTGTATATATATACATATATATATATATATAAATATACATATTTATACATATGTATATATATACACATGTATATATCTATATATATACACATATATATACACATATGTATATATACATATATATATTTTTGGGCTCAAGTCATGTCGTCCTGATGGAAGTTCCTATAGGGTAGCTTCCTAGGGTATATTACAACTACGGCGATATTCCCAGAGAATTTACCTTAAGGTACCAGAATTCTAACTCCTGGAGCGAGTATCCCTCGTGAAAGGGATATCGCGACATATCAGAGGACGTATTCTAGACACGTCACATGGCAATCTACATCCTGGACAGAGATTTCGTCTCGTAGGAGGTGATTGGCGAGATACGAATTCGGGAAAGAAAAAGGGGAGCCGCTCCCAAGGCTTCCCTATCCCCCGATTCGTATGCGTGCCTGGCGCCAATCCTGGCGCCATCTGTATTCCTTTTTGCGTAGCTTAACAACTCGGTGTTTTTTCCTGTTTTTCTCGCAAATCTTGGATTTATTCGGCTTTTCATGGCTTCTCCGTCTTCGTTGGCCTCTGATAAGTTGAGTATAGTGTCTGTTATGTATAAATGTAGGCTCTTGGTTAAATTTTGAGTGATTAATAGGATTAATCTTTGATACAAGAGCCGTAGCCTACCAGAGGTGTCCTGGACACTGTCGCTCGCTAGGTATAAATTAGTTAGTCAGAGCGACATTCCTGGTTGTTTTGCTTTAATAAATTTTAGCTATTTAGCATTACATAGGATTTCCTTTCGTGCTTAGTATTATTTGGCGAAGTATTCGCCATTCTGGCCTACGCTAGGCCATGTAGCCTAGTCGTTTGGTCCTAGTACTTCATGCATGATTTTGGTTTTTCCGAGTGTAATTAAAATTTTATTGAAGCTTTAGGCTATATTTTATACATTTTAGACTGTGTGGAATATTTCCAAGATTGTATACGTGTGAGTTTCGGTGAATTAGGTAATCGATTCTCTTGGTGCCTAGGCTAGTTGCTTATGGAGCCTTAGTATACTTTATCATACTCCCCGGTTGCTTTCTTTTCTTCGGAGAAGGTATGCAATCCCTTTCCCTCTGTTTAAGCCTTGGGCTTATCCCTAAGTGGTTTTTTCCGAATTTATTTTCGATAAAACTATACTAGGGTGTTACTGTACCTTCCTGTTCCTGTAGTTATGGTTCAAGAGGGACAGAACAACAGGGTTTTTAGTCTGAGTCTGTGTTGTCTGGCTTGGGGCTGAGTCCCCCTCGCTGACCTAACATATACAAAGGGAGCTTAGCTCCCTTAGGTCACTACCGAAGGTTTCTGTAGTTATGATTCCTTCTTTTGTGATCTACCAGACTAGTCCTGTTGCTGTTCTCGGGGGAGGATAAGTTCTTCCCTTGGGAGTAGCAACGCCTTCCTTGCTTTGGTGCTCTGGAAGCTGGCAAGTATTGCTGGCCTTTCCCCTTAGATCTCCCTTAGGCTAAGATAAGTTTCTTGGCTGCGGGTGATCTGTCACTAAAGCAAGGTTGGCAGGACCCTCTTGTCCCTTCCCCCTCTATCTCCGTAATGGCCTAGCCATTACTGTACTGTACGTCGTTCTACATCTAGACCTAGTATAGGTTAGGATGTGGAATTGACTCAGCCCCTTGCCGGCCGGCAGAGCTGGCCGGCAGGGGTCTTACTGTACTGTACGTCGTTCTACTTCTGGACCTAGTATAGGTTGGGATGTGGAATTGACTCAGCCCCTTGCCGGCCGGCAGAGCTGCTGGCCGGCAAGGGTCTTATGTTTTCGAGTGCTGCCCGGACCTCTCTTGGTCCCTCATCCATGCCTGCCGGCAGAGCCGGACGGCATTGGTCAAGGAAGCCTGAATTAGTTTCTCCCCTTCCTTATATGCACTCTTTCGGTTGCCGGGCTTGGAGGTTGTGTACACTCTTATCCCGGCATCCATTCTATTTTTCTTCTAGTGCTGTACCTGTCCCGGCTGCCGGCCTCATAGGCCGGCAGCCGGGCAGGTGTAGTCCTCTGGTTCTTTTGCTGCCGGCTGGCATCGGTCTTGTACCTTTGCCGGCCGGCTTATGTCAGTCCTTGTCTGCCGGTCACCAAGAGTGTGGCCGGCAGCTGGGTACTACCTTGTGTAGTTGCTGGCCGGCAGCCATTGCCGGCCAACACTGGCTGTTACCGACCGGCACAGGCATTTGAACCAGAGTGCTGCCGCCCTATAGCTGTTAAGTAGTATACTTTAAAGCTAGTTGTGGTGTGTGCCGGCCGGCAAAGGCAGGCCGGCACACATCCCCCTATACTGTACTAGTATTCTTATATATAGCATATACAGTAAGAAGAAAACTATAGTAAGGGTTTTGGTACAGCACTGTATCTTCTAACACTATTGTGTTTTCTTGCACATCCCTTTGATGTTGCCCTCAGATAGGAAGCTGAGTTCTTCCCTGTCTATTATCCAGGATTTTAAAATCATTGCTTAGGTGTGAGCTCCACCTGTTTCCTCTGGAAACCTTGCATTGGTTACTCTAGAAGAGATAAACCATTTTGATTTTATTATCTGGAAGGCTGCAACAATGGGTTGTGAGGGAAACACAAGTGTGTGTCTTTCCTTTATGAATTGTTATGCTATACAATGCATATCCAGTGATACATAGTTCACTTGATACTCATGGAAATTTCTTCTCTTTACAGGAGGACCCTCCGAAGTGCGGAAATGTTTTCTGCAATGTCCGCAGCAAGAACCTCTGCGGACATGAGTGTTGTAGGAGACACGCAGCATGCGCTGTCTCCAAGGTTGATCTCCAGTATTGGGACCCTCAGGTATGTACTGTATGCACTAACCTGATTACTGAGGCTTTTGATTCCCCTAGAACGGCGGAATCAAGGGATATAGCAAGGGAAAAGCTTCGTACTTGGGTAAGGGGCTTCAAGAAGAACACCTCTGGCCCTTATCTTCCAAGTGAGAAGATGAGGGCGTATCTTTTTCCCCAGGCATCAGCTGATGCAGTGATTCCCCAGCCTCAAGAGGAGATCCCTCAAGATCAAGTCCAGGTGGACGTGGAAGTCGCAGTTGCGATGCAAGACATCCAGTTAGATGACAGGATGTCTGACCTGGACAAACGTTTGGAACAAGACCTCCTGGCAGAAGGTCAGGATGAAGTTCAAACCCCGGATGTCGTAGAGGATGAGGTCGACGAGGTGTCGGCTACTCCGGTTCAGATTCCGGAGCCTATTCCCTCAACATCGGCTGGTCTCCCAGTAGAACTGGGACAGGCCCTCTCTTCGATTGTTGGAATGATCCAACAAATGCAGAAGGAGAATCAGGAGAAGGCGGCTGCAATGGAACTGTGTATGCAGTCCCTGGCAGAATCACATGGGCCCCGGAAAAGGCTCAATGTGAAAGACCTTCCCATATGCTCAGATGCTAACCCATGGAGGTATGCTGAGCACATGCCGATGACGACTGGAAAGATCGTCATCTCGGATAAGCTCGGTTCAGTTCCCCTAGAGGAGGTAGAATTCTGGCCCAGCAAGGCATCATATCCGGACTGCTATGTCCGGCTGAGAAAAGAACCAGCTTCAAGGGAGGAGACAGAGCCGAAGGAGGTCATTATTATGGACCACGCTAAGGCTCAAGCCCTACTTTCATCCTCGATGAAAGAGAGGGGCTTCTCTAACTCGAAGGTAGTTGCATTGAGCAAGAAGCTCCCTTCTTTTGTGTCCTCTCCTGATAGAGCCTTCCCCTTTTTACAGAAAGGGTTTGCGGCTGTCCTAAAGGCAGTCGAGGCCGGCAAGCCATGCCCCTCCCTGGAGGAGTGTAAACCCTTGTCGCTGGCCCTGCCTATGGACCACAAAGACTGGAAGGATGTCCATCTGACATTCTCAGTGGGAAAGTTGGAGGCTGATATTGCCGGACGGCAATTTGGCGAGGACCTCCCCAAGCTGTCCGACTCTCTTTTACGAAGAGAGTTCGAGACAAAAGAAAGACTGGCTGCCTCAATGTCTCATCAGACTACTCTTGAGATGATGGCAAGTGACCCCAAGGTCCATGAAATGTTCATGGTAGTGGCTAAGTCTCACCTAGCCACAGTGACGAAGGACCTTTATGGCTTCGTCAAGGCAAGGAGAGCTTGCAGGGAGTTCGTGTTCACCGGGGCTTCGGTGAGACACGAGCCAAGGAAGTTAATCTCCTCCAACATTTGGGGAAAAGACCTTTTCCCTACCGATGTGGTCAAAGAGGTTGTTGATAAGGCCGCCGTGGAGAATAGAAACCTTCTCCAGAAGTGGGGCCTGGCTATCAAAAGAAAATCTTCCCCGGATGAGGGTCCTCAACCAAAGAGGAAGAATATGAGGACTAGGCTACCGTCTCGGCCAGCCAAGCCTTTTAGACAGCAACAGCAACTGCAATTGCCATTGCCTCCAGTGCCCCAGATGGTGGCACAAACCCCGACTACTTTTCAGTGGGTACCCCAGGCTGTGCCAGGTCAGTCAACCACATTCACCCCAACGTTCGAAGGACAGTCTTCTTCCTTTCGTGCAAAACCTAGAGGAGCAGCCAGAGGCTCGTCTAGGCGCCCCTCAAGGGGAAGGGGATTCAGAGGTGGTCATGGTCAGGGAGGCAAGACCTCAGGACGGCAGTCCAAGTGAAACGATACCGGTAGGAGGGAGACTGATGAAATTTTGGGATCGCTGGACCTTCGATCCCTGGGCCCAAAGCCTACTCAAGAATGGACTGGGCTGGAGCTGGTACAGCACCCCACCCCCGTGCCTTCGGTTTTTCCAACACTCCACCCCCGTTTTGGAGGAGTACGTTCAAGAACTGTTGGAGAAAAAGGTGATCCGAAAGGTGAAGTCCATCAAATTCCAAGGGAGGCTGTTTTGTGTTCCCAAGAAAGACTCGGAAAAGCTCAGAGTCATTCTGGACTTGTCGCCACTCAACAAGTTCATAGTGAATTGCAAATTCAAGATGCTAACACTGCAACACATAAGGACCTTACTGCCCAAGAGGGCATACTCAGTCTCTATAGACTTGTCAGACGCCTATTGGCACATTCCAATCAGCCGTCGACTCTCCCCCTACCTAGGGTTCAGGCTACAACGGAGACTATACGCCTTCAGAGCCATGCCATTCGGGCTAAACATAGCCCCAAGGATTTTCACGAAGCTTGCGAGCGCAGCTCTCAAACAATTACGCCTAAAGGGAATTCAGGTAGTAGCCTACCTGGACGACTGGCTGGTGTGGGCAGCATCCGAGACCGAATGCTTGCAAGCTTCCAGTCAAGTGATCCAGTTCCTAGAGTACCTAGGCTTCAAGATCAACAGAAAAAAGTCTCGACTTTCTCCATCCCAAAAGTTCCAGTGTCTGGGAATCCACTGGGACCTTTTGTCACACAGTTTCTCCATCCCGACGAAGAAAAGGAAGGAGATAGCGGGCTCTGTCAAGAGACTTCTAGATTCCGAAAGGATATCAAGACGCGAACAGGAGAGGGTACTAGGCTCTCTCCAGTTTGCTTCAGTGACAGACCCAGTGCTAAGAGCACAGCTAAAGGATGCAACCGGAGTTTGGAGAAGATATGCATCAAACGCGCGAAGAGATCTGAGAAGACCAGTGCCGCCTCGGCTACGTACTCTTCTCAGACCTTGGTCCCAAGCCAGACATCTAAAGAAGTCGGTTCTTCTTCAGCCACCTCCCCCGTCGATGACGATTCACTCAGACGCCTCAAAGGAGGGATGGGGAGGTCACTCTCATCGGAAAAAAGTCCAGGGGACTTGGTTCAAGCTATTCAGGACCTTTCATATAAACTTTCTAGAAGCTATGGCAGTGCTCCTTACCTTAAAGAAAGTTTCCCCGCGTCACTCGATCCACATAAGATTGGTGATGGACAGCGAGGTGGTTGTGAGATGCTTGAATCGACAAGGGTCGAGGTCACCACCTCTCAACCAAGTGATGTTAGCCATTTTCCGATTGGCGGAAAAGAAGAAGTGGTACCTGTCGGCAGTTCACCTTCAAGGAGTCCGCAATGTGACAGCGGACGCTCTATCCAGGTTCACACCGATAGAGTCGGAATGGTCCTTAGACGCAGGATCATTCTCCTTCATTCTGAATCAAGTCCCAGAACTGCAGATAGACCTCTTTGCGACGAAAGACAACAAGAAGTTGCCCCTGTACGTGTCCCCGTACGAGGACCCCTTAGCGGAAGCAGTGGACGCAATGTCCCTCGACTGGAACAGATGGTCCAGGATTTATCTGTTCCCTCCTCACAACCTTCTGTTGAGGGTCCTCAACAAACTGAGATCCTTCAAGGGGGTAGCGGCAATAGTGGCCCACAAGTGGCCGAACAGTATGTGGTTCCCCTTGGCGTTGGAACTACAGATGAAGTTCGTGCCGCTACCACATCCAGTTCTGACCCAGCGAGTCCAGAAGTCGACTGTCTGCGCTTCATTACAGAAAACCCGGACCCTGCAGCTCATGATTTTCTCGCCCTTGCGGTGAGAAAGCGTTTCGGGATTTCGAAAGCCAGCATAGACTTCCTAGAGGAATATAAGTGCAAATCGACTAGAAGGCAATATGAGTCATCTTGGAGAAAATGGGTGGCCTTTGTAAAGGCAAAGAATACGCAGGAGATCTCAACAGACTTCTGCTTATCTTTCTTCATCCACCTCCATGGCCAAGGGTTGGCAGCTAACACGATTTCAGTGTGTAAATCTGCTTTGATGAGACCCATTTTATTTGCCTTCCAGATCGACCTAGGTAACGAGATCTTTAATAAGGTTCCGAAAGCCTGCGCTAGGCTCAGACCTTCAGCACCTCCAAAGCCCATCTCATGGTCTTTAGACAAAGTTCTTCATTTCGCCTCCCTGTTGAGCAATGAAGAATGTGCGTTAAAGGATTTGACGCAAAAAGTTATTTTCCTATTTGCACTCGCGTCCGGGGCCAGGGTTAGTGAGATCGTAGCCCTCTCGAGAGAGGCAGGTCGTGTTCAGTTCCTGGATGGGGGGGATCTGAACCTGTTTCCGGATCCTACGTTTCTCGCCAAGAATGAGTTACCCACCAACAGGTGGGGTCCCTGGAGAATCTGCCCTCTGAAAGAAGATGCATCTCTCTGTCCAGTAGAATGCCTAAAGGTCTATCTTCGTAGAACTTCAGACTTCAAGGGTGGTCAACTATTCAGGGGAGAAACATCAGGCTCAAATTTATCTCTGAATCAACTCAGAGCGAAAATCACATATTTTATTCGCAGAGCGGATCCTGACAGTACACCCGCAGGTCACGATCCGAGGAAAGTTGCCTCATCCCTAAATTTCTTTAATTGTATGGATTTTGAACATCTCCGCTCATACACGGGCTGGAAGTCTTCCAGGGTGTTCTTTCGCCACTATGCGAAGCAAGTAGAGGAACTTAAGAGATCTGTGGTAGCAGTGGGTCGTGTAGTTAACCCTACTGTTTAACTCTGCGAGGAACAGTGGTCTTAATTGGGACGATTAAGTCCAGGGTGAGTGTGTAGGTACATACTGTACTACAAACTAAATGAGGGCACCAAGTGCCCATATAGACTGTTCCTTCTTTCAAAGGTGAACCTAGCATAAGTTCAGACATGTGTGCCGAGCGTTTCTAACGCTAATGTGATTGATTTGTAATACAGACTTTTATGACTTGATACCTCGGTATCTTATTAAAGTGGTGTTTAATGGTTTTTCTTTCAGATAAACAAGTTCTGTTTACTATCATACTTATGCTTAAAGTTTTGGGTTATCCTCTCCTATATATATATATATATATATTTGTTGTTAACCTGTCTGTTTATTGTCTGTCAATAAACTTGTTCTTGAGAACCTTGCGTCTCTTTCACCTGTGTCAATTTATTGGTATAATTGAGCATTTTAATTCTATGTATCTTATCTGGGATAATTCTGATAGAATTGTTCTGTTATGCAAGCTATGTTGCATTGGTTTATGTAGTCCCCTAATGGGAGGACTCCGTCCCATAAAGGGACGAGGGCGGTTTTATTAGTTTCTTCCTATGCGGATATAAACCTTTGTCCAATACAAGTATTGTGCGGATTACTGGTCAATATATATTGACGCAGTGGTTCTATACAAACTATGCTTTACTTAATATAGGGCGAGACCACTATATTAGCTTGCCTGGTATTCATACATAGATATATGTACTCTTCGAGACTTTTCCAGAGTCTAGTAGGACTCTTCCCTGTAGGGGGCAGGAAGCTCTAACATAGTTTATAGTTAGTTGAAAAGATGTATAACGGTAACATCTTACGTCTCTAGGTCTAGTCGACCGGGAAAAAATTACCTCCGGGGAGTACGGCACGTTCTGAGAATCCACAGATACAGTAATGCTCTGGTACACTTCCATCAGGACGACATGGCTTGAGCCCAAAAAACGGATTTTGAGCGAAGCGAAAAATCTATTTTTGGGTGAGATGGCCATGTCGTCCTGATGGACCCGCCCTTGCCTTTCTAAGAAAGGGCTGTAGGACCCCTCCCTACATACAGTATCTGTAGCACCTCGTGTACGCTACAAGGAATACAGATGGCGCCAGGATTGGCGCCAGGCACGCATACGAATCGGGGGATAGGGAAGCCTTGGGAGCGGCTCCCCTTTTTCTTTCCCGAATTCGTATCTCGCCAATCACCTCCTACGAGACGAAATCTCTGTCCAGGATGAAGATTGCCATGTGACGTGTCTAGAATACGTCCTCTGATATGTCGCGATATCCCTTTCACGAGGGATACTCGCTCCAGGAGTTAGAATTCTGGTACCTTAAGGTAAATTCTCTGGGAATATCGCCGTAGTTGTAATA
>NC_090746.1:20876098-20911098 GCF_036898095.1 Palaemon carinicauda
ATTTTTATATATGGATATATGAATAATAGCCATGATAACGAGCATGAAAATGCTGATACAAAAACGTCGATTTCGATTAGCCCTGAAAACAATGAAAATGTAGCAAAGAACTATGAATCCGCCAATCTCCTTATCCCAGAACAATATTTTTTAAAGATTTAAATACTCAATGTTTAGGACTTATAATACCTCCAAACTAACAGTACCGCACAAGTACGAAAAAAGTTATAAATATTATTCTGAGAATGAGAGTTAATTTACGCAATTTTTTTTAGTCGTTTTGCGTGTTTTATCTACTTTAATTTCATAAGAAAAATTATTCGATGAAGCAAGAACCTACCGATTATCTCATCATGGCAATCGGATCCGAATCAGCTTCCACCTTTCCCGGAAAAACGCTCATGAACTGAACGTCATTCTGCCTGCCCATTATGCGTTGGCGGGAAATTATGGACTGGGAACCTGTTTGCTAGATTTTGATAAAGTGTCTGATCTTAATCCAGGAACCTACAAAAATCTTTGAATCTTCCTGGAAAGTTGGGCCTTTGTCAAGGTAAACACCTTTCTATTTTCCAGCCGATTCAAAAATAGATCCATCCGATTGTTGGTGCTTTAAGACTCGTTGAGATACTACTACAAGAGTTGTTGGATCCTTTGAGTGGACAGATAGGACTACTTTGGTCACGCCTCGTTTTTCCTTTGCCTACACATTCACCAAATATTGTGACCTATTCTTTACATATTCTACACCTGCGTACAACTGACATCACTGAGGTAACCGAAAAATTCTTCTTCCCTCAAGGGGTTAATTACTGCACTGTATTTGTTCATTAGCTACTTTCCTCTTAGTAAGGTTAGAAGAGACTTTTTAGCTATGGCAAGCTGCTCTTCTAGGAGGACGACACTCCAAAATCAAACCATTGTTCTCTAATCTTGGGTAGTGCCATAGCCTGTATACCATGATCTTCCACTGCCTTGGATTAGTTTTCTTGCTTTAAGTTACACTCGGATACACTATCTATCTGTTTCCTTATTTCCTCAACTCACTGGGCAATTATCCTACTTGAGCCCTTGGGCTTATAGCATCCTGTTTTATCCAACTAGGGTTATAACTTGGCCTATAATATGATAATAATAATAATAATAATAATAATAATAATAATAATAATAATAATAATAATATGCACTCGAGCCTATTCTGTCTTCATATCGGATAAGGTTCAAAAACTAAATTTAGCTGGAATACGAATGTATGCATCACAAAATTCACAACTTTAGTGCGTCAGTTAAGGACTATTGAATAGTAATGAACTTGTCATGGACTATGATCAGATGTGTAATTTGTGAGAATTATTTCCTCACCCTGTTGAATACACCATGGAGGAGGAAAAATATGAAGAAAAAAACACGTGACTTGGAAAACAAATGACTCGACTATTTTGGTTAATTTATTAAACTACTGGAAATAGATTGATTCCTTGTTTACTTGCATATTCATTTATTTTATCTGTGCTTCGTAATGCCCAAAGTTTGCTCTCATACAAATATTGCAAACGTATACGAATATGGATAGATATAGTATCCCTGCAGGCAGCTGTGAGGACTTAAAGGTATAGGGTGACATTACTGTACTGAAATTATAAAGTCAAAGTTGGCTGAGTGGAGAGAGTAGGTATACAATTACAGACAAAGTACAGTGTTTGCAAATGCCCACCTCAAAGATGAATTTATGGACACGATACTTGCCTCGTTCTTTAGTCGAGCTTAAGAACAACACTTTGATGTCTTGAAGGTGCAAGAGATTATATGGGTTGGAAATTTATGTAATTCTAACGGTAGGGAAATGGTTAAGCACGTTGTGTTTACATTAAAGTGTTGGTTTGCTTCAGGGTTTTGGGCTGCGAAGCATGGCATCTCCTGTTACTTAGACCGTAGAGAGCAATGATTTTATAGTTTCGATTCTATAATCTTAAGTACAGTATACAGTTCCTATTGGTGTACTATTTAGTTGCTTCAAGCTCTCTTTTTACAGAGCTGGTTTGATTAAATTCGCGAAGAAAAATATTTATATTAATAATGAAAAAAGATAAAATATGGTAAATAAATATATTGGGCAAAAAATAAATAATGATTTAGTTCCTAGTAAAAAATATTATTTAAAAACGTAGAATGAATTAATTTAGTTTTTCCCCCTTTTGTTAGGGCAAAATTTAAATATAGTTAGTAAGAAGTTTACAATTAGGAAAAGTATGATACATTATTAAATAAAATTCCTTAGCTGAAATATTCTTCTTTTAACAAAACGAAAGCTGTTCAAACTGTAGGTGATTAGCATGGAGCAGTATGTTTAAAGAACTCAGAGAGATCATGCTTACTCCGTCAACTCGTTATGGATATATATATATATATATATATATATATATATATATATATATATATATATATATATATATATATACATATATATATATATATATATATATATACATATATATATATATATATATATATATATATATATACACAAATACATATATTATATAGATATATATATAGATATAAATATATATATAGTATTGATTCGAAGCATTTGTCGAGTTACAAACAAAATCTTACATGGTAAGAGGAGACATAATATCTAATAGGTTTTTTCAAATTCATTATATATGTATATATATGTATGATATATATATATATATATATATATATATATATATATATTATATTATATATATATATATATATATATATATAATATATATATATATATATATATATATATATATATATATATATATATATATATATATACATAATTTACCATTGACTAGAAACATTTAATTGATGGGGTCCAAACGAAATCTTATTGTCACTAAGAGGAGTGATATCCAGTGGGTTTTTTAAGTCATTATGAATTAGTTTAGCATAATCTAAGTTAATGGTGTGTATGGTTTAAGCTTCTTAAGTCTTGAACATTTTGAAACAAGACTGCTAAGTTTATCCATCAAAAAAGTTCTTATTCCAACAATTAAAAGGCAATCCTTCTCATAATCAATACTTGATTACTAGTCACAAGACGTACTTTGGTATTTGTAAAAGTACAGATTTTGACTGTTCTGTAATCCTGATGTAACCTGCAAACAAACTAATGACAACATAAAAAACCCACATACAACATTTTCGGTAAGGTTGTGGTGGCCGATGCGATAACGTCCCTGACTGTTGAACGCCAGACTGGGGTTCGAGTCCCGCTCAAACTCGTTAGTTCCTTTGGTCACTGCAACCTTACCATCCTTGTGAGCTAAGGATGGGGATTTTAGGGGAGCCTATAGGTCTATCTGATAAGTCATCAGCAGCCATTGCCTGGCCCTCCTTGGTCCTATCTTGGGTGGAGCGCGGGCTTAGACGCTAATCATATGTCACTAGGGCATTGTCCTGCTTGATAGGGCGGTGTCTCTGTCCCTTGCCTTTGCCATTCATGAGTGGCCTTTAAACCTTTAAAAGTGAATTCTGAATACGATTGAAAGCAGTTTCTACGATGTAGCACAACATTATATATATATTATATATATATATATATATATATATATATATATATATATATATATATATAAATATACATATATATACATATATATATATATATATATATATATATATATATATATATATATATATATTATCCAGTACGTGAAATAGACTGTAGTTAGTTGTCGTCCGCCCTCGGGCAGCCTCTCACCACTGACCTTTACAATGATAATACAGAAAATAAAGCAAGACACTAGAGGGCACATAACATCCGAGGGTCAGGACTTGACGTTTCGGACCTTTTTTTTTTTTATTTAACTATCAGTTTTGACTATACGAGTTCACGAATGACAAAAGGGGAATGATAAATAATGAATTAACTTTAATTATCCTAAGATTGAAATAATTATGCGACAGGATCACGTTGTTATAAAGCAGCTCCGCATATTTTGTAATGATATTGCCGAGTTTCACGCTAGTTGGTTAGCAGGTCATTAATACAGAGCGGAGTAATACCATGATACCTAAACAGAAGAGCAATGTTGACCTTTCATGAGGCCAGAATTTCACACTGATTCCAAAACTTCTGGCTCTCGGGATTATAAAAGTTTCCTTATGAAACATAAAATAACGACCGTAGATGTTAAAGAATGCTGGTTAAGAGAATGATATTTGGGAAACTAGGAAAAAGGGTGGAAAATGTATGTGAATTCTTAAGAAATATTTATGATTATGGATCTTAGAATCCACCAGCAGGTTATGGGGAGGTTACAAATGAAAATCCTTTTTATGCCTTATTTGATATCTCCCTAAATACCCATAGGTGATTCAGTCAACCTATAACCTATGTCATTTTGCCCTTCAAGACTCATCCAAACGCTTTTCTAGGTATCATAGAAGAAAAAGTGCTGTACACAGTTTATAAATCTAATTTTACTGACTATTTATGTAAGAAGTAGTTATAAATGTGAATTCCTCAAGAACTTTCCCTCCTGGAGGGCTGTCTTACACACCCTAACAAGCTACTTAATTATACTGTTGACTCCCGTAACGCATCATCTCACAGGTAATCCAATCAACTTCTGGCGCCTTTTCCTTATCCATGTTTACTCCCGTAGCAACCATTTTCACAACCATACTCGGAGTTACTTTCACCCCTTCAACTCATAAAATCTATCTTCTCACTGTTTCTTCAATTGTGTACTGTGCAAGTTCCCAATAGATATACACCCATACATATTAATTCCGTTTAACATCTCCATGTAACCCTATCTATTATTTCAATATCTAGAATGTTGAAATGTGGATTTATAAATATTTCAAGTACTTTAAAAGATGCAACCAAGCAAGACTTTCAGATATTTCTTTTTCATAGCATGTTTTGTAGGCATTAAATATAGATACTCGTACACTTACTGAAACCGAGGGATCGGCAGCTATATCCAGTATAAATTACTTATGATAATGTTATATCGTATAAATTGATTCTTTTCTCTTTTTTTTTTCTCATTATGGCTTAGCATTATTTTCTAATCGGTAGAGGTAAGCCGTCAAGAGAAAAATTTATACAGGTTTTTCTATATTTGAACGATTTACACCAAAGCTTTTTATTTAATTGTATTATGCGTCAGAATGCTCACATGTGCGCAGATAAACAAAGCGCTTCTTTATATATATATATATATATATATATATATATATATATATATATATATATATCACATATATCTTTCCTGTCACGCACGCAGAGCGGCAACCACTCGGAAAGCATAATCTCCCACAAATTGTTCAAGCTGCCATGTCGAAGTTAGGAATGGAGTAGGGGATCGGAAGGCATAAGTCTGTCTGTCTGCATATCGATATAAATATTTAGCAATCTGTCTTAACAGGTCGCGTACACTAGTATGTATGTGTATATATATATTATATATATATGTATATATATATAATATATATATATATATATATATATTATATATTATATATATACATATATATTTATATATATATATCTATATATATATTATATATATTATATATATATTTACATATTTACATATTTATATACAAGCATACTGTATATATATATATATATATATATATATATATATATATATATATATATATGTGTGTGTGTGTGTGTATATATATATATATATATATATATATATATATATATATATATATATATATATATATATATATATATATATATGGGCAATCTTTACTTTATCCATTATTGAAGTATTTCTTGCATTGAATATGTCCCACACAGCAACTAAAGTCAATTTAACATTTAACTAAAGTTTAATATCTTGCTATAGTCTGACTTGAGCCATCTTTCAGTAATAACTTCCCATGTTATATCTTGTACACAGTTTGTATATGTCGACCATATGACATTAAAAGATCAGGTATCCTGCATAGTGATAAAGAGAAGTGACAGGAGAAAGAATCACAGAAAAGGATAGCCAACAATAGGAGGAAAAGAAAATGGAAAATGCGAGAGATAAAGAGGTGGATGAAGCCTCGAGAGTTTTTGCGCGTGTCCCACTGGTGACCTTGGCTGGGCTGAAACTCACTGCGACTTTGGGGGTTATGAACCTGTCGGGCAAGATGTTCCATCATTCTATTCTATTCCACCGCCCGGCCAACCTGGTCTTCTACCCTTTGCTCCTTCCCCTTGCCTGTCCGACTACCTCACTCTCTCGTTCAGTTTCACTAATCCTTACTAAATTCAACAATCGTGAAGCAACATTACCCACATCACAATCTTTGACTCTCTCTCTCTCTCTCTCTCTCTCTCTCTCTCTCTCTCTCTCTCTCTCTCTCTCTCTCTCTCACACACACACACATATATATATATATATATATATATATATATATATATATATATATATATATATATATATATATATAATCGCATTTACACATTTTTATTTGGTTAAGTACTAATTAGTCGCTTCCCTTTATGTTGTTAGTCCAGACACTTGAAGCTATTAAGAAATTAGTTGGTTACAGCCAAGTCCTACTGTAGGAATCGTGCTTTACAAAATTGTACATAAGTCAAGTTCCTCTTATTTCTGGAATACTTTCAAAGTTTGTGGCATTTTATACTTAATCGGAATAGATTAAGTCAAGAGTTTAAATTCGGCTTGGTTCTCAAGAAAATAATAGTTATTAACAAGCTCCACTGAATAAGAAAATAAAAATCTATTCTAGGCAATTGAAATAAATGAATGGTACTAAGAAATAAAAGATTTATAAGTCTATGGTTATTCAAACTCAAGAAATTTGTAATCAAAACACCATTATACGTTAAGAGTCATTGTAGGGCATCCAAGAACAGGCTTTTAGAGTTATTATTGCATTAATTTTTATGCATAAGGATTGCGAATCAATATAATTTATGTCCTCAAAAAGTATAAGATAGTTAACACTTAGAAAAAAGAAATGTAAGGACATTTGCTGTCCTAATAATGTAAAGATTGCGTATGAAGTCTAGTTTCAGTTTTCTCAAAGAATATAGTAAGGTTAAGAATATTAAAACCAACTACAATATTAAGGCTTGTGCTGGTCAAGCATAAATCTTCACATATCGGTACGGTGCCCAGATCCTGCTAGTCTTCAAAGCCCAGAAATAAGTGTAATGAGAATTTTGAGAATAAAAGGAAGAGTTTTGAAGGTAATGAACGCCTTTAATCAAGGTTCATGTGAATGCTTTGGTGTGGAGAATGACATTAAGGACCAGCATTCAAGATTACCAGAAGAGATGATAATGTCTAAGAAATGCGAAAATAAAAAGGCGATGCGCTTCATTAACCATTACATAGTTATCAAAACTTTAAAGAGAAACAAAGCTTATAATTCATTTCAAGGTTGGCAGACAGGTTCATGTGAAACACCCGCAAAAACTACGGAAAACCTTAAAATAAAATTGAATTGCGTGTGTTCCTTGAAGATGCAATTATGATTATTACTATAATCAAATGAGATCCTGATATTTAAACTTTGTAACTCGCGTGTTGGAGGTAACGTAACTGTTCTGATTCACTGATATTGAAGTGGCCAGCAAAAAATGTCGTCGATGGAGTTTTTTTTTATTGAACCTAGAGTATTTAGCTTATTTTGACTGGTGTTCTGTGCTTTTGTCTTTTAATATTCATTGGTGACGTAGCTGTTGGTTTAAAGAAAAAATGGTGCAGGATGCAATTCTTGATTCAGTTTTTAGTGTTGTAGTGTAAAATGAAGCTGTTGCTAGCGTTAACATGGAGACGAAATAAGAGTGACATGATTGGCATGATATGAAGGTAACCTCCAGTAATGCTAAAACTTTATTGGTTTGTCTTTTTCACTGGTCTCATTCTCCATTATATGTTCTGCATCAGTAACCTTAGACTCGTGGAGTCAAGATATTCGATGATTAGTGTCTTCTATTTTGTCTTTATTTTTCACAGCATTTAAGAAATTTATCATAAACTGGGTATTGTTTGACGGGTATTGTATGGTAATCTATATTTTGTTTTACCAGTACTGGGTATTTTCCTCCCAACCCCCCATTTCTGTACCTCTCAAAATGTTTCCCAAAACGATTTTTGCAAGTTTTGCAAGTCAACCGTGATGATTGTGTTTTACACATTCCCTATGGTCATTTTCCGTAAGTTGTACTTCAATAGAAAACTTAAAATAGTTTATTTCAACTTTCCATCTTAATATTTAGAGATTAGTAGATATTACCGTATTTTTTTTTTCATTTCTACACTCCAATAATCTGTTTGATTTAATGGAAATGTCTAAACATAAGAGCCACTTTCTTATATTTTTTTTTTTTTACTAATCAAGGATGAAAGCACTATATAAAGCAATGTGCGTCACCCGCTTTTTATAGTTTCCTAAAAGGTCCATCGGTAATACATCAACATTTCGATATGATTCTCGATTTTAAATTTACTTTTGAGAAACATTATTGATCTTTCTCTTCTTTAATTGCACCAGTGGTATAATGAGGATTTTTTTCTAGACCTGTTTATGCTGGGGTAATTTTTTTTTTTTTTTCATCTTTCATTCTGCCATCTTTACAATTCGGTTTGCTGTCTGGTCTTCAGCAAAAGAAGTCTTTCTCAGAATGTTAAAAAAGAACATGATTTGAATGTTAATTGCTAGCACTGCCTTTGTGCTTGTTGTATAAAATTTAATTAAAATTCTAACAATATTTTCATTAAGATCTTTGTAGACTGTACCATCTAGTATGTCGTACTACGTATACAGTAAATTGTGATAGTCTTTCCTTTTCTTACACAAGGCTCAATATTACATAATATTCTTGAAGTTTTATTCCGGCTGTGACCAAATTGTGGAATGATCTTCCCAATCAAATGCCAGTGGAAAAACTGTCTGCTGGGCAGGTTGACATGTCTCGTTTCATAGTTTGTTACTTATCTGTTAAACATTTTTATTTGTAGTTGATGTACAGATAGTGGTGAATGTATTTGTAGAGTTAAAACAAGGGTTATTATTATTATTATTATTATTATTATTATTATTATTATTATTATTATTATTTCGGGCTCCAATAAGAAAAAAAATAGCCCAGTGAGGAAAGGAAATACGGAAATAAATATACGATGTAAGAAGTAATGAACAATCAAAATCAAATATTTTAAAAACGATAACAACATTAAAACTGATATTTCATGTATAATTAAAGACTTATGGCAGCCTGTTCAACATAAAAACATTTGCTGCAAGTTTGAACTTATGAAGTTCCACTGATTCAACTACCCGATTAGGAAGATCATTCCACAACTTGGTCACAGCTATAATGAAACTTCTCGAATACTGTGTAATATTGAGGCTCATTATGGAGAGGCCCTGACTATTAGAATTAACTGCATGCCTAGTATTACGAACAGGATGGAACTGTCCGGGAAGATCTGAAGGTAAAGGACGGTCAGGATTATAAAAAAATCTTATACAACATGCATAATGAACTAATTGAACGTCGGTGCCAGAGACTAATATCCAGATCAGGAATAAGAAATTTAATAGACCGTAAGTTCCTTTCCAACAAATTAAGATGAGAATCAACAGCTGAAGACCAGACTGGAGGACAATACTCAAAACAAGGTAGAATGAGAGAATTAAAACACTTCTTCAGAATAGATTGATTACCGAAAATCTTAAAAGAATGTTTGGATAAGCCAATTTTTGGGGCATTTGAAGGAGACATAGACCTAATGTGTTTCTCAAAAGTAAATTTGTTGTCGTGAATCACAATAAAATACAGTGTTAAAGAAACATTATCAATGCTGCGATCCGGATGTTGAGAAGTCACTGTCCTTGACCTACTTACAATCATACTTTGAGTTTTATTAGGATTCAACTTCATGGATCTGCAGCTTAATGAATTCTGATTTTAAACATGAATGAAACTTTTATGACTTTGGGGAAATTAAATAAATTATAGTTCTGAAAAAAAAAATCTTAAATGGGGTGAGGATTGTTGATGTGGCAGGTTTGTGTGTGTGCTATCAATCAAAGTGAAGATTGTTCGGTCACAAAATCAAGTAGGCTAAAGGTTTTCTGCTTGAAGTTAACCAACTAAAAGAAGTTTGTTACCGAGTAATCTTCTCTAAGCATAGGAAATTTAACTTGAGAGTTAATTGTAACTAGGATTTAAATGAAAAAAATTAAAGAGTTTTCTTTTGGCTGGATCAAACCCCCATTGTCCTTGTCAGAGTATAAGAACAAGGAAGCTACTCTGAACAAGGAAGCTTATCAAGAACATTTCATAGCGATTTAAGAGAGCAAAAAGGGACTCGCGATAACCCAGATTTAGGTCTGTGATTGAATTTTAGACAAAAAAATAATAAAGCATAGCATGAATTGATAATAAATAATGCATTCTCAGGCTAGGTTCACATACAATGGATGTCAGTTTATTTTTCTACTCCTATAAGTAACTTGATATAGGTTAGTGAAGAACCAGATTATTACTACTGCGGGGCGTAGCTTTTATAGGTAAACATAAAATATTTATTTTAAGTATGGTGAACTTCTCAAGCCTCCTAATAGGTGTTAGAAAGTTATTGATAGATGCAAAAGTCAAAACAAACTGAAGTATATAACGAACAGACCATCGTAGCTGGTAAAATCCCTGTCCAAAGGGTTACTTTAGACCTCAATTTATATGAAGAATGTATGAACGATTAATAATTTGTGTGTTGTTGTAATAAAACGGAAGGCTGATAGCGTTTTCCAAAGACAGAAATGTCAACTTGCCCTTATGAGGGGAGATAGACTTGTGCAGAAACCCATAGTCCAGGTGATTGCATGGAAAGTACTAAGACTCTCTGTCCTCATTGCTGCAAACTTTAAAAAAAAAAAAAAAAAAAAAAATGTAATGACGTCTTTTCTGCACTTGTGGTTCTCCCAATTATTTTTCTTTCTTTGCATAAATATATATCTACGTATGTTTCAGTAGCTCTGAAGAAACTTTGCTGTATCTAATTGCGTCAGAAAATTACATAATCTACAACGAAGAATGGTGTGATATTAAGAATATATATTAGTAAGTTGGTAAAGAAGTTGTGGGACATGCAGTTACAAGGTGAAAGCTATGGGTATCAAATGATACCTGGGTGTTACGTTCAATTATCATATACTATGTAGATTATGCAAAATCTACCCAAAAAGTTTACAAAACAATATCAAAACATTAACAGCAAATGAAAATGATAGCCAGCATACATAAATTTAACAAGTCTTTACAGCATTACACAATATCCACAGAAATACTCACGACATTCCCAAACTAAATAATGATATACAGTACTGTACATGAATTCTTATGACGAAGTAGGTCTTGAGTTGACTTTACAAACTTCTATGCAGCGAGTAACAGATGGCGTTGCTTAGTTTTAGATATAAAAGGTTGATATGTACGAACACAGCTTCTAACTTTGAACAGATGAATTTTTGAACTTCTTTGTCTTCAAGATAAATCGTAGCAAGTTCAATAACAAATTCCAGGTCACAGTGGATGTAGCTGAAATATCTCCATTCACAAGAAATGAATCAGGTCTCTTACCTCTTGCTCGTCACCTGTCTTTTATATACGAGGGACCAATACTCCCGAATGTTCCTGACGGACTAGACGCTCTCAGGACTAGTATTACGCAACATGACGGAGCACTAGGGACTCACTCTCGAATCTTCTTATTTATGCCGAAGGACCATCTAAAACCTTCGTTCCAGAACACCACAATGTTTCAGTCATAAATTGTTTTATTGTAAAATCAACGCACATGATCACATTAATTATTTTACATAGTATATGAAAAAATAAGTCCTTTTTACAAGTTTTATCATACAATATACATGAATTTAGTGTACATATAATATTGGAATACTATAAAAAGGAGACAGGAAGAAATCGAGTGTTAAAAGTTTTCGAGGAAGTAATGAAAATTTAAAAGTAGAGCATGCTAAGTATTCCAGTATTGATAGTGAGGTTAAAAGAGTATTTAGTCAGGAAAGTAGATGAGTCTGACAAAGCTATGAATTCAGGGAGTGACTCTGGTGTAAGAATTGCTCATAGAATCATTAATGAAATTTCTACAAGGACAAAGAAGAAACGGCATTTACCCATCAAAAAGAGATGGTTCTGTTATAGCAACAGAAGATGAAGAAAGTCAACGTTGGATGAAACACTAGTGAGATCATGAATAGGAGATATGTAATCAATAGTTTATTTGATATACTTGAAGCTGAGGAAGACCTTGATGTGCCCATAAGTGAATTCAGTGTGTTTGAAGTCGAAGCTATCATTAAAAAATTAGAGATGTAAGCCCTTGTATACGTACGATGGTATAACTGCCGAGATGATATTGGCCGAAAATAAAGTGACTCCTAGAATACATACAAGATTGTTTTATAGAATGTGGTGTGCAGATGGAAAGTTTGATGAATGGAAGCTAGGAATGCTGGTGAATAGGCCAAAAAAGGAAATATGATTGATTCCAATAATTACAGAGGCACCACACTTACGTCAGTTGTCATGAAAATATATATTAAGCTTATTCTAAAGAGACTAAAGAGAAAGATTGATGTAAACCTTAGTGATGAACAAGCAGTTTTTAGAAAAGGTAGTTGTACTGATCAAATTTTTATTTTAAGGCATATTGTACAGCAATGTGTAGAATATAGAAATCCACTTTTGATAGCATTTGTGGACCTGAAAAAGCCTTTGATAGTGTGCACCGGCCAATTTTGATTAGAGTCCCGCATTATTATGGAATTCCTCTTAAATGTGTAAATTTGATTGTCTGTTCATAACCAGAGCAAGTGCAAAGTTAATGTTAGTGGAGTCCTACCAAGTTAATTCCCAGTGAACAGTGGAGTACTCTAAGGGAATGTACTGTCACCTATGTTGTTTGTCCTCCTTATGGATTTTTAATGCATAGAACAGTTGGGAATGGTGGAGAAGGATTGGACTGGATTCGTAATAGGAAATTAGCCGACTTAATCAGGCCATACACACACAGGATTGGCACGCTGATTTGATCGTGATTGGCGCATTCACGCCAATCTTTAACATGTATGGAGGGTAAACAGGACAAGCCCATCACAACTAGCCTGTCCTCTCAGCATGTTTGACCGGACAGGCCAGTCCCATTGCAATAGGCAGTATGGCCCGCCAGTCTTGTGTGTGTGTGGGCACGGTCTATCATGCTGATGGGGTTGACTCGCCTATTTTGACACGTACAGTACTCCATACTTCGTCCCTTGGTCGGAGTACTTTTTATATTATAAAGATAAACTGATTGCATTTCACAAGTTTGTAATATTATGCATTTCATTGCTCTTTATTTTAGGTTTTCCCTTTACATTTTCATTCACCAAGTTATGATTTCCTTAAATTTTCTCTCCTCTTTCATAGTATACTTTATCTTTAAAACCACACAGTATTCTGCCTTATTCGTGCAATAGTATCTTGTATTCTGATAATAAACAGATACTGAAACAAAAGGAAAGAAATGATATTCTGATAAGTTTTATGAATTCTCTTCATAGGAAAAACTAAGGTGTAAAATATGGAAAGAGGATAGATTAAGTAGCTACTGATAATTCTATGAACTTATGTATATCACTCTCTGTTTTCTCTGCCTATATAAACGCAATAGTTTTCAAATTTCTATAAATTAACGCGAAAATAAGTACGCCTAATTAAAAGTGCAGTAGTGCTTCAGCATGAGATAATCTCCAGAAAGGTCTAAAAATCCATTTAGTATATTCCTCCCAGGACACACTTGGACTCTCGGATTAATGGGGATAAACGGAAAAGGTAATCCTATAATGACTTCAAGAGAAGTGAGTACATTAACCCTTTCCCTGCCAGTGGTGAATTCAACAAAACTTTTGACGTAGCAAAATCTTTCACAACCCCACAAGCCCTAGATTGTTGATATTTATTGGAAAGTCCCCATCAAGACCTTTCCATTGAATTTCAACTTAACTTTCTATAGTTTGGGTGATTTAAGAAGAGCTTTCTCTTGCAAATTTTAACTAAGTCACTACTGGCAGTGAAAGGGTTAACACCGTAGCGGACAAATCACCACCACGTAGAAGCCGACAGACAGTGCCTATCACGTTCCTTCATATGATTAATTCAAGTCAGATTTCATAGATTTATATTATATTTAAAATATAAAAAGTAAAAAGTACCAAAATTTTGCATTTTCAAAGTTAGATGTAGACTACCAATTGTACTTGATACCCGGTAACGTACCAAATTTAGTTAATAAGTACCTAGAACGTAACCATGTGGGTCAATCCTGGGTGCCCAGTCTTCTTGAACTAATCAGGCTAGTCCGTAACGTGTGTGGGCATTTCTCACAGGATTGGAGAGTCGCTCCAGTCCTTAAGGACAAACCGTAGGGTCAGTCCTCTGCGTGTATGGCTGCCTTAAGAGTGCTGATGACGCTGTCCTTATTAGCAGAATGCTACAGGATTTGCAATGCTTGCTTACCAGAATGTATGAAATATCACATCACATAAAGTTGGGCTCAAGATAAATAATTGACAGAGATGATGCGAACGAAATATACAATGTAAGATATAATATCATTGGAAGGAGAAAGGATTAATGATGTAGAATCATTTAGATATTTAGGAACTATGATCTCTAATACAGGGTCTTTAGATTTGGAGTTTAATGGAAGATTGCAAAAAGCATATCAGAAAATGGTTAAGTTAATCAAAACTTCGAAATGAAATCGCCTGAAATTGCATATGAAAATCAGGCTATATTGTATACCAGTTTAGTGAGATCGGTGATACTATGTGGACACGAGTCGTGGTTTGACAATGAAATAATATCCAACAGATTTTGTAGATTTGAGAACAAAGCCTTCAGAAGAATATTGAAAGATAAATGGCAGGACAGGATAAGAATGGAAGCTATTAGAAGAGAGATTACTCGAGTGATATGTAGATGAGATCATGGTGAGAGGTAGATGGAGATAGTTTGGGCATGCTCTTCGCACTCCCCAAGAGAGATCAGTTTACCAAACTTATAACTGGGCCCCGGAAGGCACTAGAAGAGTTGGGAGAACCAGGCCTACATGGCTGAGGACTATATAGCGTGAAGTAGATGATGAATGGATAAGTATTGATTTAAAAGCTCGATAGAAACGGCTGGTGAAATCTAACCGTGGCCCTTTGCGTTAGTAGGCGTAGGAGGTGGTGATAATGATGTTAGATAAAAGTAATAAACAATGCTGTTTGTTGCAAGCAATGCGTGCTATGCGAAAGACCTAGAGATAAATGAATATGAACTATTTTCGCTTAGTACACCAGTTGTCTTACACGATCAAGAAAAACTCAGTAAAGGTTTAGAGTAAAAAATTACACTCGCATAAGGCAAGATGTTTTTTTGTGATTTCACCTAATTTGCATCTAAATTTGACACATATTCTTTATAAAATTATATTTCAAGATAGGTTTAAAAGTTATTACCCTTAAAAGAACTCTTACCTTTCACATTCGGAACAAGAAAAAGAACAATAATAGTTAGGCATAAGGAGGGAATTCGTATAGATATATATGTAGTAATCAGAGGACAACAACAGAGATAATCCCCAAAGAAAACGACTAAGGATATACCTGTGTGAAAGAAAGAAAAAGACGAAAATGAGAGAAGAGGTGAAGGGAATTCTTCCTTATGCCACGACGCCACAAGAAGTTTCCAGACTAACCCACCCAACAGTTGGGCATAAACACGCCCGCCTGAACTCAACAAACCTCTCTCTCTCTCTCTCTCTCTCTCTCTCTCTCTCTCTCTCTCTCTCTCTCTCTCTCTCTCTCCACAGGGTAACGGCCATGTTAGCATCACTTCCCAACCTGTTTTCATACACGTCTTCCCTTTTCGTATTTCATTCTTTTCATAGACATAAAACTACTTTGAACTTTAGATTAAAATTCGATTGTTTTTTTTATGTTGAAATAGCTTATAGTTTTGCCACTAATTAGTCAAGTTCAGTTTATTGTTGCATGTAACCTTTATATTTCGCATATATTGGTTACCAATAATTATTTGCAAATAAAAGAAAAAAAAAACTATCAATAGCGAAGGTATCAAAATCAACTATTAAGCGAGTTGTAACATCTAGAGAAAACTTACTGAACTAGATATATGAACATGGGAATGGTTTTAGTATAATTAGTAAATGGTTAAACAAAGTCTGTAATTTTCTGGGACACACAACTATAAGATATTTGTTTAGATATGAGACGAAGCGGGAACAATATGAAGCTTTGTTCTGTTGTTCCGTGAGAACATGTTCTAATATGCAAATGTAAAATTATGCATACTTTTGAAGATATGCCTGGAGGAAAGTTAGAAAAGGAAGCTTGCTAAGGATGCTAACATTGTAGCTTTTGATGCCTCACAGACGTTCTGAAATAAAGAGGAGTTATGATTTGAAGACCGAATAGTAACGTTTTTATTGTAATAAGAGAATCGTTACATAAAAGAATTAAGATAATTGGAAATGCTAGTGAAAATACCACTGCGCGATTGGTGGAAACAGAACTGTTAGAAAAAGAAGCCTAGTTGAAATGGTATGGTAATCTATGTCGTCCTAAAGAACATGGAGAGAGAGAGAGAGAGAGAGAGAGAGAGAGAGAGAGAGAGAGAGAGAGAGAGAGAGAGAGAGAGAGAGAGAGACCGTGGGCCGGTTTCGACCCGTAGGTAAGGGTGGGCGTAGGGTGGTAAGGGTGAATGAGCTTTGGAGAGAGTGAAAGACGAGGGTATGAGAAGCATGGCTGAATGTGATGTTACAAGTGGCTTTCGAAATTTCTAATCACTCTCGGGGCTTCTGGTTAAAATGCTTCGTGTGATGCTGTTATATAATCTACATACACGTGTAGGGACACACGAGATGAGTTAACTACTCGAAAAAGGTCATTTGTCTCCAGAGGTGTGGCCTCCTTGGTTTCATGTGGGGTTTGAGAGGGTTTATTCTTAGGGTTAGCTTTAGCTGACGTATCTCCGGCTCTTTCTGGTGGCCGTGAACTCTTGATGATTCATATGAGAGATGAAAGTTATAATTTTATTCAATGATTTAGGTGAATTTGGTCGAAAGTTTTACTCTAGATATATAGGATAACCAACATTCGTGTGGCATACCAATTGGCCTTGACTACTGTGGACTTCAAATGGAATTTTTCTTGTAGATCTTGCGATACAAAATAATATGGAAGCCTGTTTGAGATGAAAAAGATTAAATTTTACTATATATTTTACCTCTTGGAAAATTAAAAGCAAATATAATGACCAAACCATTTCAGCAATGAGAGTTGTTTAGCTTTCTTTACTCAATCGAAAGTGAAATTAGATGCCATCAACTATTTGAACAAGGTGTTGAAGGGCAAATAAGAATGCTTTTATTCGTTAATGTATCATTATTATTTGGTATATAATGATGTAACCTTATGTCCTTGTGTAGCTCAGACCTAGTAGAAACAAGAAATGAAAAGTGAAGGAAAAACAAATGGAAACCAACCATGAAGGATAATAGATCCAATTTTTGAGACTGAAAATTAATGATGTATTGAAAAGCAGGAGCAAAAAGTAGACTCTAAAGCTTGATGGTTGAATAGAACACTAAGCTTGAAATAATAAGAGTTAAATGAAATATTGGAAGTGGTAGCCTGTCGGATTAGTTACAGGCATGCCCGAGAAGAGTGCCTCTTCATGGAAGTTCTCAGAATAAAAAGAGGCTGTAGGCTTCACTGGAGTGTTTTTGGTTCATAGTTTCATATCTATCTTGCTGCTTATTCTTTTTTTTAACACCTCGCCAAACACTGGACAATGGCCCAAGTTGGCATAAGGCCGGCCTACTCTAGACAATCCAAACAATCAATCATACTTCACTGTTGCTGGGAGAATGCTCTGTAGAAGAGGCGAAGTAATGTCAGTAATGGGATATTTGAGTTTCAAGTTGAAGGAATAAAAAACCACAAATGAGAGAAAAAGCTAATATAAATCTCTAGTAATGATGATGAGGGAGTTAAAGTACAATATTGAACTTAACCAACATTTTAATGATGGGGTTGGTAATTTGAAATGGATGATTTCTCTGCTACACATTTTGTAGTAATGTTAATAATTAGATCAATAGTATGAAAAAAATAGAACTATCACCGTTCTAATACAGTAGACTGGCTAAATAAGATTTGCACAACTAAATGGAAAATGTAGCATTCATAAAAGCCCCCCCCCCCCCCAAAAAAAAAAAAAAAAATAGAAAAACATCTGCTGTCTAAGTAGAGCAGTGAGCCTGTCTGCAGATTTCTACTAGGAAGGTGAGAATCTGGAAACAATTTTCATATGAATTAAGGAAGTGTGTCATTTCTATTTAGATCTGATAGCGAACATGAGTAGCAAAACGAGAGACTGGACTGATGTGGTTTTAGGACATTTGCGTCCCGGACATTTGCGTACCGGACATTTGCGTCCCGGACAATTGCGTACATGGACATTTGCGTCCCTGGACATTTGTGTACCCGGACATCTGTGTCCCTGGACATTTGTGTACCTAGATTATGGATATTGTGAGCTATCCCTCTTAAGAAATTTATCTTGTCTTCAGGAGAATATGTATCCAAGAGTGCCAGGATTCTCTTATTAGCAGTTATATTTTTTTGGCCTGGAAGAACTCCTCGTTGAAAGTCGCTTTTTTTTTCTTTAAGGCAATGGACTCCTCCTTTTTCAATATTTCAATTAACTTCCAGATAGAGGGATGTTAACAGGATAACGAATATTGCAAAGCATTATGCAATCTCTCAAAACTATTATTAGATCTTGGCAACTGATTAATAACACTTTCTCGAACATTCCATGACGCTATAGCAAAAATTGGTTCCATCCCTATTCCTCTTCGCCCTCTTACTTGGCCAATATACGTCATCTCAAAATACACGATAAATTCTGGAGGTAAATCATGCCAGAATCAAACGCAAGGAACTTTTCCCCAGTCGCGAGAAAACAGTAGGATTCCGGAATCTCAAAATTATTTATTTGCCGTGGGATTAGGGGTACATTATGTGCCTTTTCTCTCCATCGACGTATATTTCTTCCCAGTGATGAAAAACTTGGCAGTTTTGAAATGGAATACTCATCTTCATTAGCGATCGTTTCTCCGATAAGACTTCTTGATGATTCATACGTTAACACTGAAGTATTTTTCAACTGGGACATAGCTTCTTGTGCTTTGACTTTTGAAGCTGAGGAGCCATGACTATGCGTATTATGGCATGTCGTAACTAGGTCGTTCACTGTATGAATTTTTGCTTTACAAGATTGCACTAGACACCTCCAGTATGTTTTTGCTTCATCAGAGTTTTTCTTATGATAGTGGTAACTGTAATTTTCATTGTCCACAAATTTTTTTCCACCAGTGTTAGATTTCCGGAACTTAGCCATGGGTTCCGAATTTCGAAATATATAAAATCCTAATACCAATAGATGTTTGTGTTAAAAACTGCTGGCGAGAACTATAATTGCTAGCTTATTTTTCTCCTGCTTTAGAAAAGATTTTTGTTTTATTTCTGGTAAACTACCTTTCAGCTTGTTTAAAGTTACTTAAGGTATTAATGAGTGAATTTCTATACCAAACAAATCTTGGGTTTATATATATGTTTTTTATATATGGTAACTACCTTTAAGCTTATTATTGCTTGTTTAGAATAAAGGTAAGGTGTAACTGAGGAGAGAGAGAGAGAGAGAGAGAGAGAGAGAGAGAGAGAGAGAGAGAGAGAGAGAGAGAGAGAGAGAGAGAGTGAGAGAGAGAGATTTCAAAATATGGTAAATTCAAAATAAAGGCAAGGTGTAACTGAGGAGAGACAGAGAGAGAGAGAGAGAGAGAGAGAGAGAGAGAGAGAGAGAGAGAGAGAGATTTCAAAATATGGTAAATTCAAAATAAAGGTAAGGTGTAACTGAGGAGAGAGAGAGAGAGAGAGAGAGAGAGAGAGAGAGAGAGAGAGAGAGAGAGAGAGAGAGAGAGAGAGAGAGAGATATTTTAAAATATGGTAAATTCAAAATATTTCGGATATTCCAGGTACACAAATGTCCAGGGACACAATTGTCCCGGTACGCAAATGTCCAGGTACGCAAATGTCAGGGGACGCAAACGTCCAGGTACGCAGATGTCCGGGACGCAAATGTCCGGTACGCAAATGTCTGGGACGCAACTGTCCGGCCACCGACTGATGTGTATGGTTTGTCCTTTGGCTGGATGTTAAATGTTATGAGGAAGGACGGGAACGTACGTCTCAGTAATAAGTCTTTCGACTACTACATAGATTATGATGCAAAGATTACTGATTTTTGCGAAATTTACTTTTCATAACATATGGTATTACCTGTTTAAGGATACCGGTCTATATATTTTTTTTTTTTTTATGTGTAATAGGGAATCCTTTTCACTACTTACTTGACTATGTCGTAAAAAATCCTTGTCTTTTCCCTGTTATTCGATGGCAGAGATTTCCTTGTATGTATTCTAGTACATCCAATCAAACACACCAGATCTATTGTTGGAGATCGGACTTGGATTAGCCGCTCTGATTTTAGGTAAAAAGGGCCCATTAAAGGACCTTGGGTAGAAAGTCTTTATGGCTGTCGCGCATTTCTCAACTGATAGAATTCTTGGTTTGTTGTTAATTTTTCATTAATGTATTTTTAATGTCTGTTGGTTTCTTTAATTCTCGTGTTTCAAGTTTAAACCACAGTGCCTTTGGATTATTTTGATTATTGAATGGAACGTAAAGCAGAATTTATTCTGAACACTTGTCAAAAATATTTATTTGCCTACTTGGCTTTCTATCCAACTGACAGGCTTCGCTTTATCTTTATGTATTGATTATTTACTGGATAATATGAAACTGAAAATTGTCGTCAGTTGTTATCAGAGAGATAGGCAATTTTTTCTGGTTTCCTATTATAGGTACTTGACATTTTGTTCAGGAAAAGTAAGGCTGAAGCTACCCTTCATAAGTCAAGATTTAACAGTGAAATATGAATTCATTTGATTTTAAAGAATCTCAAGTATGTAATTGGACATAATCAAAATTGAACACACCTGATTACCTTGACTATCTGTTTGATAGAATGAAACCTAATAGGATTTGTAATGTTCAGCTGGTTATAGGAAATGTTACATTAAATCCAACAATCTTTTAATTTTGTTTAAATATGATGTTACTCCGAAGGATGGTCCACGGAGTGCAGTTATCCAAGTGTGTTGAAGCGTCCCTTCGTCCCTTAGCTGTTGTTCATTTTTTTTTTTTACCATATCTCCGTTCTTGTTTCCATATTTCACCTTTCAACTTTTACTTTGTTGTGCAATTTCTGGGGTTTTCCCCAGTTGCACCTTGCATCCGATGTCCTCACCGGCCCTAGTTGTGAACCATATAGCACAAATTCATAAATCAAATCCACTCCAAATATGTTGATATCGTTGACGTATTTCTTTGCAGAGGAAAAACAATTATTGCAAGTTAACGGTAAGTTAACTAACGCGAAGTGACTTGTCAACAACTTTTAATATTTTTTCATTCTTCTTTCCCATGCTTTCATTCTCTTCTGAATGCAGCAACCTGTTTTAAAAGATTAATTTTTTTTTTTTCATGGAAGTATAATGATGATTTTTCATGGCCGATCAAATTCTGCATACGAAAATTTACTTCAAGAATTGCTTAAGCGCTGATTTTTTTTTTTTTCCCGGATGACTTTTTTTTCTGGAAAAAAAAATCACAAGTATAATTGTATTACTGCATGATTGCTCAACTTTGACGAAGAATTGTTTTACAATAATAGCAAAACATTACAAATATTGTTATTATTCTTAATGAACGTTAATGTCATGTTGCGGCTTTAGTTTCGAAATGAAGAATCATAAGATAATCGTTGGCGTTTGAATATTCATCAATAAATAAATTAGATTTTTTTTTTCAAGAAATGAAATGAAAAGTTCACGAGTAATTTATGTAACAAATTGCTGGTGAAGGTGAGTCTGTCTCATGTGTGTAACAGATGCGCCAAAGGTTAAAAGAAGTAAGTCTGTTGAAAGAATACCACCTGCCGTCTTGTAGGTAAATTCCTGAAAGGAAAAAAGTTAGGCCTACACTCGAAAGCTTTTTTTGGCAACGGCAAGACATGATACTAAAAGAACGCCAAATAGAATCGGTATTGTGGCGTATTGTTTTAGCACGCAATTAAAACAAATTGCCGTAGGATTCCCAATTTCATTGTGAAGCCACCTAAGGGTTCTGTCTAGTGTATAAGAGCGTATGAAGCGAAAGATGATATTCGACCCCTGTAGAATGGGTCTCTGGAATGTAGGGTTAATGACAGGTAGAGAAAAGGAAGTGGCAGGTGTGATAAGAAGTAAAATTGATGTGTTAAATATGTTGGAACCAATGAGGACCCGAGACTGTAACAGGACAGAAATGGGTATGTTGAAGAGGGCCGTAAACATTCCTCGAAGGAAACACTTGAGTAATGGAGAGATGGGTAGAAAGCTCTGGCGTAATAGGCTACTACAATTCGTAAAAGAGACAAGACTTCGTTGGTCCGGCCATGGTTTATGGAGTGAGAAGGATGACCCAATCGCTATAACTCGAAAGTCACTAGTGAGAAAGAGAGAAAGATGTTGAGAAAGACAATGGGGTTAGATGGGAGGATAAAGGGAGGAAAGGCATCTGGAATCAGGTACCAGTATGGTAAGGCTCCATGGATAAGACCGTTGGGAAAAACGAACCAGAGGGGCTAGTTATTAAGGAAAAGACAGTAAAGATAAGTAGTGAATGATATGAAAGTTATGTGTTGATAGACTTGTAAACTATACGAAGTGTTCAACTGTTAAGCTTCACAAGTACTACGGAAAAGAAAGTTAAATGTTAATACCAGGCCTGGTTCTCCCCCACCCCCCCCACCCCAACCCCCCACCCCCACCAAAACTTACCTTCACGATGAAGTCACTAAGATTGAAATTATGATAGTTGAGCTTTGGTAGCTATTAGGATATGTTTTTCTTTTTCATGTTTTGTCCGTGTCATCGATAAATTTGATCGAAAGATGTTAGCAATGTCTGTACAAGGAAAAGACATGGTTTAAGCCGGCCGTTAAACCCACTGAACAATTAAATAAGAATATGAATCAAGTTAAATGACCGCTTATTACATGCTTATATTTGATATTTTGAGAAGTTTAAGCTCTTTCATTAATGTATATAGAACGTATTTTCCCTGCTTTAATCCCACCCACATTATATCCGGAATATACTGCTTTAAGATTCTTGTTTGAGGACATTTTGTATTATGGTTAATGTAACCAGCTCTTCTATTACAACAAGAAGTGTAGTTTTTTCGAGTCCACTGCAGGACAAAGTTCTCAGACATGTTATTTATGTCTGGGGTTTGGCCAGGTTCATCACCATGCTCTCCAGTGCGGGTTGGTGAGGGTGGGAAATTTTTGTCTGATCGCTAACAGTAAATTAACCTACTATGGATGGCCCTGACTAGTACAGCTTTGCTAATCATGGCGATACGTAATCCCTTTCACCCCATTAAGGTATCTCCACCTAAAAGGGCTCTTCCAATACATAATAGATTAAAGAATGTGCTCATGTATTTTCGTATTTTGCTGTGATATGAAAATTCTTTTTTTTTTTGCGCCGATGTTCGATAAAACATAAACGGGTTTTTATCTACATAGCATTATTCTCATGATTATAAAATAAATTTAGCAGACTATATGCGAAATGGATGCAAGGAAAATTGAGGCTTGCATCAGCACGCTCGTTTGCCTATGCTTCATTCTCTCTTCTATAATATGGTAAATAAATAATTATTTTCGGTAATAATATACAATGATACAATTACACTGCTTTAGCTGTGTTGGAATTGTTGTCTCAGAGTTCTGTCTGATGTCCAGTTGACTAAACGAAGCTTATTTTCGTTCCTTATTTTTTTTATGGAAATAGCTCTAATTTCGGTTAGCCAGTTAATTCGAAATTTCTTAACGACGTGACTGCTCTCTGACTTGTCTGATTTTCGACACTGAAGTTATACAAATCTGTCGGATGATGGTGTTAATATGGTCAATAAGGGATTTTCCGATTTAAAATCGAGACCAAAATCAGAACAAAAAGAGGTAATGTCTATAACTGCTTGAATATCGAGAAGACAATAATTACATCCCTGGTATAGTAGATGGGTGTTATTTGCAAGATGTACATTTTTTTTATTTATGAACCTTTCTTTGCATTATGAATTTTGTAATGAGAAAATACCACGTGACTTGGCGTCCAAACAAAAACGGCCCTAGACTCTCTGGGCATAGAGCTGACATGAGCATGAATGCCATCTCAGAAAAAGATAAACATGACAGTACTGGAAGATTAGACGAGGAGGCTCTTGAGAAAAGCATACCGTTATTTCTCGGAGGGCTAATCCGGCTGAGTTCAAGTGACAGATGGTAAGGTGGCCTTTTAAATCTAAGAGAATAAAAGCAGGGGATTATGTCCGCATACCTTTTACCACAAAAGAGGCACAACAACAACAGCATCTACCGTTGGGAAAAGGCGCCTCTCGGTTTCCATGGTGTACGTGTATTTTAATCAATCTGAGATTTAAGATTGTTTACAAGTTTATAAAGTTGCATCATATAGGATAGGGCATGGGTATGTTTCAGTTATGATAAAAAGTGGGTAATCTCAACTTGTATAAGATAAATTGTATATCCTTTGTTGTACTTTGGCGGTTTAAACACTTGAAAGCATTTCCCTTGCGAAATTTAATTGCACGATATAGAAGAAATACTCACCTTTACTGTTTGTTTTTAATGGATTTCAGTGAACTGCAAAGTTAATCAAGGCAAATAACATGCATTTATTGACCTTGGGCACTTGGCGCATTAAGACCGTGTGTGGCAGTGATTAAGACGGCGTCACACTGGTTGCGCTAATGGCGTTTATAACGCATTAGTTCAACGGAACTCTGGACGTACCACGCTTGTCTCGAGCGTTATTAGGATAGCTTAAACAAATTTTGACGTGGTACACCTAAATTACAAGAGAGAAAATATGTGCTTATATTTAATTCAAGTTAGACTTTTGCTAATTTTTGTTTTGGAGCATTTTATCTTTAAATGGGCAAAACTGGGACATTTATGGGTGAAAGGTAGTTGAAGTAGTTTTGGTCGTGGTTTGACTTGAAGTATTACCCACTTCCAAAACCTAGTCGTTTGAAACTTTTGTCATTTATTTAAGAGGGAATAGGTTTAATAAAGTACAGGAAAAGAAAACTAAAAAGTGGTCTAGTAAGGTATTTGACAATCATTTCATGTTAGAGACGGGCATCCAGCGGTAATTGTTGGGCCATGAGGTGGGATAGGGTGGATGCTAGCTGAAATTTTCACTTTAAAGGGTCTATTTTAACCCATTTTTGCCAAACAAGAATTTCCGAAGGTTGAAAAATCGGAGACAGGTTTTTCTCAATATTTCATTTTATTTACCATGGTATTTATTCCACATGAATCTATCATATACTGTATATTATTGCTAATGATGTTTGCTACTCATTGACACTGAATATATCTTTAAAAATATCTATTACTAATTTCTATTTGGAGGTCAAAAGTCAAATTACCAAGAATTGTTAATATTTCTCATAAATTTACTTTCTAATGAACATGCAGAATCACTAATGTATTGAAAGATATGGTTCTAAATGCTTATATCCCCTAATCTTCATACAGATGAGCAGTTTTTGATGATGGAAGGTTTGCATAATTACACTTTTGAATGAATCAGCTACCAGTCAAAATTAAAATTTTTCCAAAAAAGTTGACAAACTTGGGGTAGAGAATGTGTATAGAGATTTTTAAACCTGTGTGCTTACATGAACTTATAAAAGAACTTGATGAATTAAAAGCAGGAAATATATTTTAATCAAAAAAGCTTTGAATAGGTACATCAAACTCCTGGGCATGTAATTCAGACTTTGTTCAGAAACACCATCATTTGATTAGGTGGTTTCCGCATCATGAATTTTATGAAGGCCATCGGACAACATCTGGAAGGAAATGTCTTGAAGGATGCATCATGGAAAGTGGGGAATATGATGAATGGAGAAGCTTCCAACAAATCCGTGCGTGGGCATAAACTTGCTAGGGAGGCTCTTTGGCGAATTCTCTGGACCATATTTGAAATTTGGTGCAATAACAGGGAGAAGTTGCTTCCACCAGAATGCCAGGAATTGGCTGTCAAAGTTGTGAATGCCTTCAAAGATCAGGACTTAGAAATTGCGACCAAGAAGGTATCCCATTCTTTGTGTGATTGTTTACCCAACATTAAGAATTTTATTTCTAATAATTTGCAACAGCATTTAATTGAAAATAAGATGCGAGAAATAAAGAATTTTATATACCCCAGGAAGTATAACATGATGCCCCTAAAGTGGAAGACTACTCTTTGCCGTGTCTACATTAGTCACACTCGTTTGACACATGAATATCTGCTTGCTTGCCAGTGCCTGCCGTGTTGTGGTGACTGTTTGGTACCATTGACGGTGAGGCATTTGTTGACCGAGTGCCCCCCACATATATTAGTGAAAGAAATGGATATCTGTTTGAGGCTCAAGGTGAGGATGGCAGGTTCATCCTTGCCAAGATTCTTGGTTATGTGTCCTACCATGCTAGTGGTATTTATAGCTTTATCTCAGAAGCAGGTTCTCTGAAAGATTATTTTTTAAAATGACATCTTTGCTTTTATGGTTTTGATTGAATATTCTTTTATTTTTTAGTTACAATAAACGATATCGGCGTCAATGACCTTAGATGTCAGGATGCCAGAAAACCTCAAATCAATCAGTCAGGACTTAGATGGTGTACAGATGAATTACATAGAGTTGACAAGCATGGCCAAGACAGTCCTTTCAACAATCAATTAGTTTGGAGATGACAAACGGCAAACAACATAGTTCAAATTTTGGGCCTGGTACATGAACATGGTGACCATCTTGTTGAACTTCATGCGAGCAGAGAGAGAAGGCAAATGGGCACTACATTGGATTTCATTTTCCAGGATGCTTTTCTAGTTTTCTGTTTATAAGCATACAAATTAAGCAAGATGGGGCCTAGTGTACTTGGCTGACATGCACTAGCTCCCACCAGAAATTCCTCATCTATTAGTTAAGGGACACTTTGCAGTCAAAAGGTCAACAAAGAAGTTTTGTCAGGGTTCAATTGACCAACCACTCGAACATGTCGACAAAATATCCAAAATTAGAAGGGTGGCAGAGCATATAAACAGAAGGAACTCAAGGTTGACAGGAATCTGATCCAGTGTGTGTTTGTGGCAGAACAGAGCAGGAGAGATATTGACCAGAATAACAACCTGAAGCACAAGCTTTCATTAGTCATACGGGCCATTGCAGCTACCAGTGGGAAACTCCATTCAACTGATCATCCCAGCCCTCAAGATTTGCTGACCAAAATACCTTCTGATGAATGCAAAAAAAAAAAAAAAAAAAGCTTGCTTGATCATTGATGGCCCTGTACTAATAAAAGCAATAGGTAACCCCCATTTGGAGACCTGAGCAATGAGTTCTGTTTCAGTCTTCTTATCTGTTTTGGTCCAGTGTACTCCAGGGTTGATGTTTTTTATCGGTATTATGAGATGTCCATCAAATTTGGCACAAGGGAAAAAAAAAAGCGGGAAAAATCCGCCTAATCAGATGTGCCATCAGTTCAAAGGTTGTGAAGCTGCCCTCAAAATTCAACACTTTCTTAAACCTCTCTGCTAACGAAGCTGACCTGCTGAACTAGCATTGTTCCTTTCTAAGGTCTTATAGAGATGGCAGAGAAGGAGCTAGAATCAGCATATGAACTGGTTGTTGCTGGTGGTTTGAATGATTTCATGAGGGTATGAAATTCTACAGGTAGGAACACTGGCTCCCTAAGTTCAAACCATAGAGAGGCAGACACTAAGATTTTGGCCCAAGGTCTCCGCAATCGCCTATCTCCAGAAGTTTGGTTCAGTACAGATTTGAAATTCAAACATCCCTTCATACTCATCCATCAGATTGCACCTCCAGATGATCAAATTCCGACAATTCTAGCATTTCATGCCTTAACAGGGTGTGATACAGTAAATCAGTTTACCAGAATAGGGTAAAAGACCGTATGGAATGTATTCATGAACGACTTGGCATGATGTCTACAGAAGACGGGTTCCCAAAATATCCTTGATCTGTTCATGCAAGCCGCCGAGACGTCTGTATGCAAATTGTACTTAAATGGCACTGCTATCACTGAGATTGATCTAATTCAACTGGAATTTTTCCTTCAATGAAATCAGTCTCTTGATACCCTTGCACTCCCAAAGGATGCACTCAAACTGCATATACTTCGAGAAAACTACCAATGCCTTATCTGGAAAGAATCACAAAACCCAGTTCAGGACCTTCCAGATCCAACAACCTATGGATGGATGAAAGACACAAGTGAAATCCTCATCTCAAAGCTGGTGACGTTGAACCCTTTACCAATTGCCTGCAAGGAACTTGTGAGCGTTCATGCAAATTGGTATGTGGAAATAGATGCCGGTGTTTCCATGTGGGACACAAGAAATTTATCAGTGTTTGTACTTGTAGAGGGACATGCACCAGTTCTCAGGAAGACGATGAGGATGATTTCTAAAATATTGTAAGGTGTGTTCGGCTTACACTCTTGACTGTGAAGGTTTAGGGACATTTTCCAATATTCATATTTGAAGCTATGATACAGATCATATTTTCCTCTAGTTGAGGTGAATGTCATGCACAAGAAGTGGCATTTGTGTTCCATTTATTTTTGTGAGACTGTGTTTAAATTGTAGAAAATAATAATGATATTGAAGTTTTAGGAATATTTTCCAATATGCATATCTGCACCGATGATACAGATCAGTTTCATGTATAGTTGATGTGAATGAGTGTTTTACGCAAGAAGTGATATTTGTGTTCCATTTATTTTTTTGTAAAATGTTATTTAGATTGTAGAAAATACCGAATAAAATTAAAGTCGATTCAATAAAAAAATATCTCAAAATAGATAATTTAGATATTGAAATTACTTTACTATAATTTTCCCAATTGTAATGGACTTTAGGAATGTTATTTTTTACCCATTAATTATGCATTCCAGAGCGTAATTATACAAAACTTTCATCATGAAAAACTGCCCATCTGTATGAAGACTGAGGGATATATGCGTATATAACCATATCTTTCAATATATTAGTGATTTTGCCTCTCCATTAGAAAGTACGAGAAATACTAAGAATTCTTGATAATTTGACATATGATCCCCAATAGATCTTGATAACAGATATTTTGGAAAAAATATTTAGTGTCGATGTGTAGACAATGTCATTAGCAATAAAATGGTATAATAAATTCATGTGGAATAGACAGCAGCGCAAATAAAATGAAATATTGAGAAAAACATGTCTCCGGATTTTCAATTTTCGGAAATTTTTGTTGGGCAAATTGTGTTAAAATAGACTCTAAAGTTAAAATTTCAGCTGGCATCCACTCTATCCCATAGCAGCACCCCATGGCCCAACTATTACCGGTGGATGCCCGTCTCTAACTTAAAATGATTTTCAAATTTAAGTTTCCACCTTTGTTTCCTCTGTTATTAAACCAACATGGATCTCGGCGTATTTGCAATTAAAGTAAAAACCATTACTTATGTAAGATTAGTGTGTGCTTCTTGTAAGCTGGTTATGAACTTGACAAAATCTCCAAATTTGGTTCAACAAAGGACTGTGCCAATTATTCATGCATAAGTTTCATTTAGAAAGAACATTTTTCAAATCAAATATGAGTATTTGAAATTGTGGCTGGATACATGAAAATGGCAGAGCACCGAGATATTGCCACAGTTACCAATAATTAAAAAAAAAAAACGTTATTAGGCAAAGATCAACTATTGATTATAACAAATAGAGGCATTTTGAAAAATCAAGGAAATAGGTTGTAGATAGTGAACCACTTGCAAATTTTATAGATAAATAGTGACGCATCCATACCCATCATTTAGAATTACTGGAATAAACATAATGTTAAAATGAAGAAGAATAATGTTTGCATAAGAATTCTTACTGTCCTCTTAAATCAATTATTTTTTTTGGGGGGAAAGGCACAAAAGAAATATATTTCAAATATTTCGTGCTGCAATTGCCAAACATTATAATTGTAATAAAAACTAAATTCATTATCTTTCTTTTATGCTATTTTTTCTACTTGTATATTTTTTGTTTGGGATCTATTATTCAAATGGCTAATACGGGAACGCATATTATACTAAAATCCCCAACTTCTGAGACTTCTAATGTTCAAACGGGTCCATTGGAACGGGTTTCCTTCAAAAGTTCCGTTTGATCTGAAACAAGAGGTGCCTTTTAATTTTTCATGTCGGTATTATCAAGAAAATTAATAATGATAAAAACATTTACATGGTGTATTTCTATTAAATTCTGTCAATTCATAAGGTGATGTATAATTACAAGTTTATTTGATTAAAACTCTAATATCAATTTCCTCAAACTTTATTGCATCAACCTATCCAAGTAGCATAGGCTATAAGCACAGATGACACCGTATGCAAACTTGTCTACGCCATTCTATTCCCACTTGTCAATAACACCACGGGGAGAATAACCGAGCTTTCCAGTCACTCCGATAATACGGCTGGTTGAACTGAGGGTCCGGAAATACCTTCATAAAGCAATACGTTGCCCTAAACGCCGTTGGGGTAACTTGTGTGACGCCCATTTAATGGTTCATAGGCTCTTTAAAGGATGATGGGAACATCCAAATATCCCGGAAGTTAAACATATGAAATATACAATCTGTCTTTTACTAATGTTTCAAATAGAGATGACGGCAATTTTACAATAATCTGGTGACTAAATTTTTAATCAGAATTGTAATCCGTTCAATCATTCAAGCAGTCTAACGGGTGGGATGTGGGAGGAGAGTCATACCAAGGGCTACATGGGAAAGTAGGGGTGTCTTCCCACGTGCTACACACCCTTCTCGGCGTTACGGGGTGTTATCCTGGGAAGGGGACGAGTCGTCCAAAATGCCACGTATGTAACACTTTGGAAGATGCCTACATCCTTCGCCAAACATTCAATAACAGTAGACTCGAACCTCAACCCCCAGTCCCCATAGGCAATACTCAATTTATGATTGGTCCTTTGCCATAGGCTTTGATATTGAGAAGAGTTTTGTTATTATAACCACCCCCCAAAAATTAATGATTTTCTTTACTTACAGGTAGCTAAACCAGAATATTTTTGAGCAACGAAGGATATTTTTTTTTTTTTTTTTTTTTTTTTTTTTTTTTTTTTTTTTTTAGAAAAAGAACTCGTTAAATTTCAAGACTTCTAGAAAAGGAATTATCCTTATTGAGCTCACAATTGGTATACTTTACACAACAGTCGCTTTTTAGTAATAACTTAGTCGACATCCGTGACCCCTAAGAATCGAAAACCATTTTGTATTAGGTGCCAAAGTGTTTCCACAAGTCCAAAGGACAAAGCCAATTACATTTTATAGGTTTTCGTTTCGGCAATAAGCTAGGAAATAAAATTTAGGAATGAAGGGTTAATTCATTTTGTATCGTTAAAATATGCAAATTCATGCCGCTCTAAAAAATATTACTTATATAATTCTTTCATCGAAAATATTTCATTTCTAATATTCCTCCCTTTATACGGGGATTTTTGTGAGATTAAACTATATCGTTTTTCTTTTGAGGGGTCATTTGAAATAACTTCAAATACTTTCTACGACAAAAGCGCATTTCCGTAGCCTCTGATATTTGATAAGATTGACTGTTTTCGTACCGCTTACACTGTCTGTCGGGGTACACCGTAGAAAGTTCACAGAGTAATTCCTTTCTGTCTCAATTTTCATCCATTTCGTCGATTTTCTTCCCATTTGACTGTCCAGCTTCTTCAACTTAGGAACTAGCCCAGTGCTGTGCTATATAGCCAAGATCCAACTTTAGGAATAAATCCCCATGGCAAACCTTTCAAGATAAACATGTTTCTCAGGTCTCAGAAATAGATAAAGTGTGTTTTTAGGTTTTAAACTGGGAATGGACTGCACTTTTGAGAGGAAAACTCGTTGAGAACATACTTGTGGAATGAAGAAGAGAAGTTTCTTCATATTGGCTGAGGCATTTGTATAGATTTGACGCTTTCAATGTATAACCCCCAAACATAAATTAAATAAACTGGAAATAGAAAGTGACGTAAAGACAAGAAATTCTATTTCCAATTTATTTAATTTATGTTTGGGGGCTATAGATTGATAGTTTTGAAAATTTAAAAAGAAATATGATTTAGATACATGAGAAAAATAGAATATAACAATAAGCCAAAATGAAGAAGCCCATCTTCTCGATTTAATTTCATCTGAACTTTGGTCATGCAGCAAGTCTTGAGTCACTACCAGTTTAGAATCTAAAACGCATTTAAATCTATTCCCGAGACTAGAGAAACATTTTATTTGCCTCTGAGCTGTGTTACCATTGTTGCTGAGCGAAAAGAAGCCCCCACTTAGTCCGTTAATTTTGTCTCATTTCTAATGAGACATAGAAATAAAACTAGCTTGATAATAAAACACTTAGCGCAACATAATACAATTAAATACCTAAAAATTCATAAGAAATGTCAACGTGAAGAGAATGAAGACTTTTTTTTTCTTTAAATATCATAACTTGTTTCAAGTAATGACTCTTGCTGCGAAGTGAGACCAGACCGAATCCTTGCAAGTGTTGTGTGCAACGAGCAACGTGCTGCTTTGCGCTAAGAGTGCCTGAAGCATTTTGCAAGTCCAATTCGCGTAACTCTTATCCAGCAAATATATCAATTTTGCGATTTTTTAAAATTTGGTATTGTCTTTTTTTCTTTTTTTTCAAATGGCATTTGGTCTGGAAGTGCGAGACAGTATTCGTTGAACAAGCGAAGAATGTTTACATTTCCGACTAAATTTATTATGACATATTTCTTTAGAAATGGTCAAAGGGCCGAATGAGTTACGATCACATTAGCCTTTCTTGATGAAAGTGAGGATATCCTATCACTACGTGCAGAATGCTTGACGTCATGCTGACTAAGACTGCTGGGCATTTCCTTCATGCTAAAGAATGTAGTGACTCGGTCATCCACCATACAGTGCTGCCATCTATTGTGTGATCCTGGACCTTTTAATATGTTTCTTAAAATTTTTTTAATTTTCATTATCTGTTATCTAAAGTTTTTGATAAACTTCTAGAACTTCGGCCAACATCCTTTCCGAATTGAAACATTCTCTGTAGACCTGTTCGAAGGACGAAGTTTTCCTAAATAGCAAATAGAATTTGTTGAATGGATGAATGTCTTTAATTCGACACCAGGTAATTTAAAGGATGATTATCATCAAATGGCCTTTTCTTCTCGCAAGTTATGTATATATTAGTTTTTTATTTGTATATTGATTATTTTTGCAATTGTCATTTTGTATGCTTTTAAACTACTCTCCCCGTCATCAAAACGTTCTGGATGCACAATTTGTATGTTTGATTGTTAATAGCATCAATTTGTCTTAGCCTTTTTACATTCGTATCTGTTTATATTTGCATATTAATTAATATCCTGGGTTATCATTTCTGTAAACAGCCGTATTTACACTTCTCATCACCACTCGTGAACTTGCATCCAGACACCATCACTGCTTCCCTATCCCCTTCATTGAACAAAAGCATTCCTCTAGGGAACGAAAGATGCCCTCCTCCTCCTCCTCCTCCTCCCCTCATCCCCTCCTCCTCCTCCCCCTCCTCCTCCCCTCCTCCCCTCCTCCTCCTCCCCCTCCTCCTCCTCGTCCATCGCCATGGGATGCAAGCAACAAGCAGGACATTCCAGTCTCTCTTTTCATCCTACTCAGTCATGAAAGGCCCGGCGGGAGATTTACGAAAACGCCATAGCCGTGAAACCTCCCGCGTTCTTTATATTGATTTCGTAGTTTTATTATGATTTAGTTAAACAAACACGAGACGTGTTTCAACGATCGCGGGGTTGACGCGAAGGATTGCATTTTGCTCTTTGATTACAGATTAAAACTGGAATAATGAAGTTAGGAGAAGTTAGACGTCTGTGTAGGAGTCAAGAAGGAAAGGGCGAATAGTAACAGAACGTTGCAGCTAGGTCATTGTAACTATAATGACCCAGCTGTAACGCTTCATTGTGTCATGAGAGGCTTTCTACTATCAGATATATCCTACTACGGGGGTGACTTTTTTTTATAATGTGCTATTTTCGTGATTTGTACATTGCTTTCTCAAGAATAATGTGCTTGAGGGAGTTGCATATTTTTTGCAAAACCATTTTCAAACCCACTACATTCCATCTATAACTCTTCTATCATAAGTCATTAGTAGGTTCAGATATGTCACATAAAAGTATTTTACTTTAAAATTCCCATGTATGTGAACTAATTCACACGCAATTCCAGGAATTGGCATGCACTGTTCTTCGGTTACGACCCAAATCCTAACATACACTTTCCCTGATGCACAAAGGAAAGATATGTCCTTATACTGTAGTTCTTGCTTCATTCCTTTGAAGACCTTCCTTCTTCCAGAAATACCTTACAAATCCTGGTCAACTGATCAATAAGACTATCACCACCATAGTGAAGCATCATACTAGTAATACCATGAATTCAACGTCACTTCCCCAAGCATCCTTATCCTTACACTAGCAATTTAAGTTTTCTATCACCTTGTTCTGCATTTTTTACCAGATAAAATATATGATTTATTGTTCTTTTCCTGATCTAATCACATAATCAAGAAGACTTTTAAGAAA